>NW_011190321.1:0-667 GCF_000146605.3 Meleagris gallopavo | reverse complement strand
TCAATCCATCGAACTCAGGCCAGTCGCGTTGGCTTCATCATTTCCAGTGATTGTAGGGGCTGATGACCAGAAACATGGTAGACACGTACAGTCCTGTGTTTGACTGTATTCCACAGGTCTAACCACATGTCTTTGCCCCAGATTGGCCAGGCATGGATAGTCCATTCTTGGGTGGCCCACTGTGCAATCCACAAAGTGAGCCCTCGGTACACAGCCCAACTATCTGTACAGATATTCAGAATTCATTGGCTGCTCTGACCATCCCCCTCATCAAACCAGATTGTCTCAGTGGAAGAATGGTATGCAATTGCTCTCCACTTGCTCGAGTTGCCCTTGCTGGACCCACCTGTGTACCAGGCATCTTCAGGGATAGGATATTTTCCCTCCTGAACGGGACTCTTCTCTGGTGGAGCGACCAGTGTTTCTTTTGGTGCATCACTGTGATATGTCACTGGGCCTAGGATCTTCTGAAGTTCTTCTTTCAAGGGTGATGAAGACAGACTACTCCTTTGGCTGAGATAGGCGACCCATCGTGCCACTGTTTGTGCTTGGGCCACCCCTGTCTTAGGAAGGTGGGTCAGATCTTTTACCCACCCCTGAATCGGCAGAGTGGTCTTGACTATAACTTCAGCCGTTTGAGTTATTGGCTCTACTGCCTGTAATGCAG
>NW_011190320.1:0-324 GCF_000146605.3 Meleagris gallopavo | reverse complement strand
TGTGTGTGTGTGTGTGTGTGTGTGTGTATGTCATAATCTGGAATGTGTACAGTATCAGCAAGAAACACTCCAGCAATCTGGTTTAGAATCTTTGAAACTAAGGGCCTCTTAAGCAACTTGGAAATAAATTACCACTTTTTACAATCCTCTTCAGAATTCAGATTTAGTCAATAGCATTTAGGATTCAGTTCAAATGAATTCATTGCTCCCTGTCCTGTTAGTATGAGTTAGCATTCATACAGGAAAGATTTATCAGCCTGATTTTTCAGTTATATTTGCAGGGATGCATTGGAATTTTCTGTTAACAAGTAGATCCAGGCCAGT
>NW_011190319.1:0-654 GCF_000146605.3 Meleagris gallopavo | reverse complement strand
TGTGTGTGTATGTCATAATCTGGAATGTGTACAGTATCAGCAAGAAACACTCCAGCAATCTGGTTTAGAATCTTTGAAACTAAGGGCCTCTTAAGCAACTTGGAAATAAATTACCACTTTTTACAATCCTCTTCAGAATTCAGATTTAGTCAATAGCATTTAGGATTCAGTTCAAATGAATTCATTGCTCCCTGTCCTGTTAGTATGAGTTAGCATTCATACAGGAAAGATTTATCAGCCTGATTTTTCAGTTATATTTGCAGGGATGCATTGGAATTTTCTGTTAACAAGTAGATCCAGGCCAGTGAATAAGAACCATGTTTAAGGCACCAAAGTGCCTTAAATTCTCCCGTGTTAGAATGAGTGGAAGCTTAGGTGTACTACAGCAAAACATCAGATCCATCCTAGGCTTGTCTGGTAAGTGTTTAAGTAGATATTTACAATTTAAAAATATACATTTTCTGTATTGATAAATAGATCCTGGTTTAGAGATGGATTTCCTGAATGTGATGGTGCTTTTATAGCCAGAATTCCGAATCTGGTGAAACTAGTCTTCAAGTATGCTGCTCTCCTTAGACTGGAGAATAAAGCAACATGAGAGAAAAGGATCAATGGCATATCCTGTGTTCGTTATAGTGTAGAAGGTATTCTGGG
>NW_011190318.1:0-475 GCF_000146605.3 Meleagris gallopavo | reverse complement strand
AGCAGAAGACAGCTTGTCAGGAAATGAGGATATAAAGGAACATTTTCCTTTGCAAGATCCTTGCTGGGACCCTAATAGGAATGTCAAGAGACAGCGTTTGGACACATATAGGGAATGGATAGTAAAAGGAATGGAGCAAGCTATTCCTGAAACAATCAATCGGTCTACTTTGTATGCAGTGAAACAGGGTCCAAAGGAATCTCCATCAGAATTCCTGGATAGGATGAGAGATACCATGAGAAAACATACCCCCTTAGATCCAGGGTCAGAGGTTGGTATTCAGCAATTAATGTCATTATTCATAGGGCAGTCAGAGGGGGATATAAGACAAAAATTGCAAAAGTTAAAGGGACCTGAAGCACAAAACTTGGAAAGTTTGATAGAGGAGGCATGGGAAGTGTTCAGTAACCGAGAGGAGGAGGAAAGAAAGAAAGAAAGGATAATATTAGTGGCGGCATTACAGGAGGTAGGACCG
>NW_011190317.1:0-718 GCF_000146605.3 Meleagris gallopavo | reverse complement strand
ATGTATGTTCAGTGCTTGATTCTGATTACTGTGAAAATACTGGCTTGCATTCGCCTTGAATTATGCATATTGTAGTGAAGTAAGAGTGTCACAAAATGTGAATCATTTGTTTATTGGTGTAATAAAAAAGCATGGTATGTACCATCGTTTCTTGTGAGCACACTTAGGCAGTCGGGTTAGTCTTTGTTATTTCTCAGCATTCTGTACCTACTGATTCATTCTTGTTCTCCAGTCTTACTGTTACGTAAATCTTCCCTGTCCCCATGCTGAGTCTTTAAGTTTTAAGACATGGACTCCTTAATGAGTGTACGTTCAGTTAATATTCATATTTAGGTCACTTGTACAAAGCTTGTGGCAATATTTAACCCTTAATTCTTTACCTTTACCTCTTGCTAAAGGAAAATTTTGGGATATTGTATATGCTTTAGTTAATGCTTGCAATTAGTGCCTTCTTAAATAATATTATAAAAATAATGCAACTAATGATATGAGTCATGAATTTATAAAGCAAAGGCTTACAACTGGAATTCCTAGCAATTAATGTCAATTAATGTTAATGATAGTTAATAATCCAATATTTCCTCCTATTCTTATAACTTCAAGTTTGCTATTTGGATGCATTTCAGTGAAAATTTTTCACCGTTTCCAGCAAGTATATTCCAGCAAGGTTTGTCAGGAATGAACATGGAAAAGAAGACTGTTAGAGTTCAGTGTCTCG
>NW_011190316.1:0-637 GCF_000146605.3 Meleagris gallopavo | reverse complement strand
TATATCATAAACGCAATGCATAGTAAATCATCTGTACATTTACTTACATATGACAAAATGTTTAAATATGGAGTCAAACCTACTACCATTTCAAACTAATTGAAAGCTATAATTCAAAAAATTGACATGGTGTTTTGGTTCTGCAGTAAATTAGACTTTTAAGGCCCTGTGATTTTTGACTAGCTTAGACTGTGAATTTTCTTCAGAACTTGCAGAACAGAAACAAAACATTTCTTGTTGGTTTGATTTTCTAATTATATTGTTACCCTTCTGTCTTAGTTTCAGCTGGGAAGAAATTGTTTTCTTCAGAGTACCTGGTATGATGCTATGTTTTGTTTCTAGGAGAAAAACAATGCTGATAACCCACGTTTATAGTTTTTTGCTAAGCAATGTTGAACAGAGCCAAGGCCATGCTCAGTGAATGGCCCAAGGAGCTGGCAGCGAGCAGAATTAGAACAGCTGACTTAAACTGGCCAAAGGGATATTCCATATCATGTGACATCAAATGGAAGGAATTTTGATCTTTTTCTCTTCCTCTGCTGGGGGGCTAGCTGGCTATTGGTTGGGGGGTTATGAGCAATCGCTTGTGGGTCACTTGTTATATACAGTCATATGTGGTATAGTCATATCTATTATG
>NW_011190315.1:0-596 GCF_000146605.3 Meleagris gallopavo | reverse complement strand
AGATTCTAGCTTTTGTTCCTGTCCCTTTCTGCAAATAAATACTTTCATAATGTGTACCAAATTGTAGCTTCCTTTTCCATTGTCAAAGGAAGCAGTGAACTGTGCTCCTAGGCCCTGCTGTGCTCTGGCTGCTTACAAGCACTCACCTTGCAGATAGAGAGGAGAGCTGTGCAGGAGTTCCTATGGTGAAGTACCCTCACATGTTGGCAAGCAGCTAAGCACAGATGAGAAGACCTCCCTGCAGCTCCCTGGGTCTTTTCCATATTGTGTGTTCTCCATGTGATGAGTGGGTAGTGCTTTTTCACACTGTTTTGAGGTATTATCCAGCTCACTTGTTCTGTTTTCCCTACTGATGACAGAGGGGTACTGGCATGTCAGAAATGTTTAACAGATATTAAGCTTTTGGATATTTTGAGAGGCCTTTTTCAAATGGCTCATTTTCAACTTTTCTTTTCAAATATGTTTTGACAAAGCTTAGAATATTTTGAATTGACCCGCGAAGATCACTGAGTTCAACTCCCATCTCCGTGTAGCACCACCCAAGATCTAAGCGTTACATCTGAGAGCATTGTCCAAATGCTCCTTGAACTCCAGCA
>NW_011190314.1:0-556 GCF_000146605.3 Meleagris gallopavo | reverse complement strand
ATATCTCTCCTGTACTGAGGTCTCCACATCCGGACGCAGTACTCCAGGCGAGGTCTCACCAGCACAGAGTAGAGGGGCAGGATCACTTCCCCTTGACCTCCTGGACATGCTTCTTTCAGTGTAGCCCGGGATACGGTTGGCTTTCTTGGCTGCAAGGGCACATTGCTGCTGGCTCATGTTCATGTTTCTATCCACCACTGCCCCCAAGTCATTTTCAGCAAGCTCAACCCTTTTGTTCCCCAGCTTGTATTGATAATGGAGGTTGCCACGACCCAGGTGCCTTCCACCTGGGAAATGGTGGAAACCCTCTCCAAATTCAACCTCATGGATGTTTCATATTAGCTACATTTATCATGGTGTATATTTGCTTGATTTGTGACAGATTTACTTTTGATTGTAATACAGTATTCAACTCAGCAGGGCATTATTTTTTTAGGTGCTTTCATCTTTTAAAATAAAAATGATTTTTTATGTAGTGGCACTTTGGAAAAGAAACATTTTCAAGTAACATATAATTATATTCTACAGTTGTCAAACAGAGTGGTGGCTAAGTGGC
>NW_011190313.1:0-989 GCF_000146605.3 Meleagris gallopavo | reverse complement strand
GCGGCTGGTGTTGGTGAGCTGGGGGAGGTGGGGTGTGGGAAGGTATTTGGGGTCGATGTGGGGAACTGGGGAGTGCCGGAAACGGGGGGAGATGGGACCTGTGTGAGCTTTGGGATTGGGGTTAGTGGGGTAAGATGGGAACCGGGGGCATACAGGGGAGCGCTGGGAGCATTTGGAGCCATGGGAGGGGGTGTGGGGGCTGGATGGGGGCGTGATGTCAGCACTGTGTGCCCCCCTACAACTCCCCTGCTGCCAGCCCTGTGCCCTCACCCTGCCTGCTGGCCAGCTGCCTTGGAATGCCGTGACCTGTCTGTGTGTCCCTGACCTGTCCTTGTGTCCAGGTGGGGGATGCGGAGCCGGAGCTGGGTGCTGCTGACAGCTGGATCGGGGTGGTGCCCGTGGGTGAGGAGCCGGCAGACAGCCCCCGCAGTGCCAAGGAGGAGTCCTTCACTGCTGCTGTGGTCAGCAAGGTGAGAGCTCCATCAGCAACGGCCCGCAGACACCTTCTGGGGCGCTCAGCAGGGATGTGGGCAGTGCCAGCCCGTTGTGCTGAGCCTTCTGTCCCTGCAGATGAAGCGAGCCCTGGTGCTGGGGGCCTCAGCCCTGCTCATCCTGGCACTGAACCAGAATGCGATCCGAGAGGTAGGAGAGCCCTGCAGTCCTACTAGCACGCTGGGTGCCCTCCTGCCCCACTCACAGCTGTTGTTTTTCTGTCCGGTGCAGCTGGATGTCTCCCAGCTCCTTGCAAAGCCCGTCATCGTGATCCAATCCTCAGACAATGTCACCAGGCTGCTGGGAGCACTGCTGCGGTGAGCGTTCCCTTGCAGCAGTCTGATTTGTGCAGTGGGCAGCAGAGCACAGCCAGCACTCGTGCAGTGTGGGGAGGCAGAAGGGGCTCGGAAGGTGTCTGGCACGCTCAGCTTGGCATGGGAGCAGGGGCATCTGTGGTGGCTTCACTGATTGGGAAACAGGCACGGAGCAGGGATGTG
>NW_011190312.1:0-437 GCF_000146605.3 Meleagris gallopavo | reverse complement strand
CCAGTCAAAGCAATGAATGTGCCTTTGCTTTATGCAAGTACATACACACTACATCCAACAAAAAAATAACACTGTTTCCCCTGAGGTCCACTGAGGAATAAAGAGAACACTGATAAGCACAGCGGGACTGATGGTTAAAAGTTCTCAACTTTCCTAAATCTGATTTCTAATCTATACTATAAATTCCGTATTTAGACATTACTGTGGAATATGAATTCTGTATTACTACTAAAGCACAGAGCAGGAGCATCGATGGGCTGAGGGAACACGAAAACTTCCGAAGAGCTGGAGCAGAAAAGTCTTGTTTCATGGGGCTCCTGAGCTGAACTCAAGCAGATAAAACTTTTCTATCTTGCTAACTCAAATAAAATAATAATAATAATAATAATAATAATAAAAAATTGGATGGGAAGTGCTAGATTCTGGAATTGCATAAT
>NW_011190311.1:0-975 GCF_000146605.3 Meleagris gallopavo | reverse complement strand
TCTTTTTAAGTAACTTTCAGGAGCTGCTAGAAAAAGCACAGAGCCAAAGCTTGAAGTTCTGAGTTCAGAGCTCTTAGGGAAGCTGGTTATTCATGTGTGAAGACCTGAGTGAGACTGGCTGCTCATTCCCTGCTAATGAAGGATATGTTCTCTGGCTGATTAATGTATCTGCCTGGTTTTGCTGAATAGTCCACTTCAAGAAAAGTTCTGAGAGGGTTTTTTATTTTCTCAGTTTCTCTATTCAGTTATCCTGCTGTTTGGGCTGAAAACAGAACACCATGTTCTAAAAGTGGTGCAGATGTTTGTTTTCAGAAATGTAGTAAATACTTAAGGCTTAAAAGCTATCTTCAGACTATGTTGTATAACCGTTTCCTTGTGATAATAAAAATAAACCCCAAATGAACTAACCCAAAAGACCAACTTTAGTTTTTTAATACTAGAAATGTGATACATTTTCAAGTACCTTTGTAAAAGTAACGTTTGCTATTTATTCAAGTCTAAAGAGAATAATACTGAAATGGAAACCTTCTTGTGCAAGAAGAAAAGTCTTAAGGTACTCATATTTTGAGTGAAACTCAATGACTAAATAATACACAGAATGTAAGTGGGGTTATATTGAAGTCAAGGATCAGGTTGGAAGCTTAGGATAGCTTTCATTTGTTGTTGCCTTTCCAAGTGTCTCACCTTCGTCTCTGAATTATTAAATATTTGACACCTAATTCCATCGAGCAAATTGACTTCATATGTGAAGTTTAAGGTGTACTTAGACTCTTTGTATTCTCAGAAACTCTCCTATGGGGAGTCAGTATACTTTAACTTTCCCATAGACAAGTCCTGACTCTCTCTAATTGCTAGCTTTATCATGGATGGCAGTTATCTGTGAGCCAGAAGATTTAGATTTATGCATGGAGTTTAGAAGCTGAACGGAGAAATAGTAGGGAAGTAGAAGTCAACTCAAGCTGCCTTCTTGACTTT
>NW_011190310.1:0-1004 GCF_000146605.3 Meleagris gallopavo | reverse complement strand
ACATACGAGGTAGAAGATATCTTGCCATATGTCTAAAGATATGTTTGAGTCTCAGTTCACACTGGTGCTATCAATTGCAGCTCATAAGTACCTCATTATTCAAAATCAAGACTAGAGGGCCAAACAGCTTTCACACTGTTGGAGTTACATGTGAATAAATGAGTCACTGAGAATTGAAACAAGTTGTTTTACTCTGAAGGCTTGCTTTGTGATCTACACTCACATAAAATGCATTTTTTCTTAGAGTGTGTTTTTCCCAATATCTAGTCTTTTTGGAATATTTTTCTCCTCCATAATGTCCTTAAAGCTCAGAATAAATCCATATTTATGGGTATTGGGAAGAGGTTTTAGTCATAATTCTTAGAATTCTGCTTTAAATACCAGTCTACAGTATTTTAATTATAATAACTTACTGAGCCAAATCCTGAAAAGAAGATGCAAATTATTAAATTTCTCTAAGGTTTGAATGAAGTAAATTGGGATGCTTCTACTGACTTAGTGAAGAAGCAGTGGAAGATCTGACCCACAGTATAACCCTTGAATCTCCTTCAATTGTTCAAGTGCAAAAGGAGATATATATTTTTTTTTAAAACATATCTACAAATAAAAACCCGACAACCATATCTGAAAATAAGCCGTCATCTTGCATTGTATTATGGTTTCTCTTTCTTACTGTTTTTATTTTTTATTTATTTTGGACTTTGTTTCCTGATGGTGGAAGTGTTTTCTAAAGGCTAGGTAATATTCATATTGCTATGATTAATAATTATGGGTGTGACAGGTTAAAGGCTGGTGTACTGATAAAGTACATTCAGACATCAAATGGTTCTAAAACAAGTGGTCCTAACAGGAGGAAATATTTTATAACAAAGCATTTTATGTTCTGGAAATACTTCAAGTCAGCAGGCAATCTTTATATTTGTTAAAATAGCATTTTTAGGTTAGTTTTGAGGAAGTTTTTGATTTGGTCTTAAAAGTTTTCTCCTTGTAAGTGCATGCTTTAA
>NW_011190309.1:0-960 GCF_000146605.3 Meleagris gallopavo | reverse complement strand
AGAACAGAGCACTATCTGAATAAATCAGAAATGGGAACTTTGAGTAAGAGAAAACAGCACAAAACTGATCCATGCAAATATAAGTTTAATTGTTTGAAATCCCCTCTCTATTTGGGTCACTTACAGAGATGTGTGAAATGCTGATCATCTTTTCAATACCAACCGGTAATTCTAACTAGCTGAGCCTTTAATTTCTTTCTTCACTTGCAGCAATCATGATTACTTCCATAAAAATTTAGTACCTTTTCAGATTTTTCTGGAAACGTCTTGATCTCATTGCATTAGTTGTCTCAGTACTTCAGTTAAAGTCTTCACATATTACTGTCTGATAATAATTTGTTCCTCTGGTCCAGTGCATAGTCAAGAGGGTAACATATTCATCTCCTACAAAACCACTAAAATTGCAGAATACTCGCTGCCCTGATTTATTTAGGCACTTGTGATCAGTGCCGTAAGCATGTACTAAAAGTGAAGCAAACGCTTGCGTGACCTGCACAGGATTAGTCATCTGCAAAGTGGTTTCCAGGGTTCATAATAAAGCCAAACTTTTGAAAAAGATTTGCTTCTGGTGTAAGGTTAGAGCAGCTGAAATCTAAATGATGCTGACAGTGCTTTCAGTGGAATTATTACAGGTGTAGACTAAGCCCCTTTTCTTGTCTTGTACCGTAGTGATACATTATGATACGTCAAAAATGAAAACCAAAGATAGTAAAAAGTTTTTGCCATTTTAACTTGTTTATACCATTTAGTATTTAATAGAACTGTTAGCATCGCAATAAGAAGTAATACTGTAACAGCATATCACATTTTGTTTGATTTTGTAGTGTCATGCTGTCTTGCCTTTCATATTTTCTTGATAACAGGATATCTCCCTGCTACCCCACTACTAAAACAATAGGAATTGCAAATTGGATGAAATAAAGGTTGGATAAACCTAGATTTTCAGGGTAAATACTTTTT
>NW_011190308.1:0-406 GCF_000146605.3 Meleagris gallopavo | reverse complement strand
TCAGCATTTGAACTAACTTTTTGAATGAGAAGACTCTACAACTTTGAGATGTAATCTCTTCAAAAAGAAAGCTTTAGAAATAAAACCAGTTAGGTTTCTGTGCTGTAGGTTTTGACGTTTTGGGGAATGTGCTTTTCCTTTCTGAAATTGTACTTTGTGTGTTTACATTTATGGCTGATGTCTGAAAACCAGGCTTGGCTTACTGACAGCTCAGGTCTGATTCTGCATTAGGTATTGTATATATACTGGTGTGTATTATGAATTCCCTGAACTGTTCAGGGATCTCTGGCAGCAGGGCCTGGTGAGGGACCAGACCAGCTGCATTGTAAAGGAAAAGGTGAAGTGCATTGCAAACAAAATAGCTAAAGCATACGGTCGGTGTACCTGAGATGGAGGTGATTTCACA
>NW_011190307.1:0-882 GCF_000146605.3 Meleagris gallopavo | reverse complement strand
TAGAAAATCCTCTTGTGAGCAGTGTGTTTTCCTTAGCATTTCCCACATACTAATCTTTTTACCGTTGTCAGAGGAGAGATGAGAGTCCCTGAAGAAGCTCTTAAGGTAACAATGGCCTAGGCCTCGGTGGTGCTCTGTCATTATGTGGTTATTGGTAAAAGATGTTTTTTCATTCTTTGAAATTTCTTAATTTACTTAATGTCATGTAGCATGAAAAATTTACAAGCCAACTCCAGTTATCCCAGAAATCTTCAGAGGCAGAAGGGTCAAAGCAAACCAGCTCCAAAAGTTCAGAGTCCAAAGAAACAGACTCCACTGCTGAAGTGCACCACAAGACTACTGAAGCGCTGAAATCTGAAGAGAAATCCATAGGTAAGGTGCATTTTTGCTGCAGAAGCATGCAAGCTTGGAAGAGACGTTTGTTCGCTTCACCAGGGTGTCTGTGAAATTACACACATGGATGTTTTGTTTTGTTTTGTTTTTTAAGTTGTGTTAAATTTTAGATGTATTATAAGCATAGAATTATAGAGTCTTTAAGGTTGGAAAAGACCTCTAAGATCACCTAGTCCAACTGCCAACACATCCCCACTATGCCCACCAATCGTGTTCCTCACTGTCACATCTTCACATTTCTTGAATACTTCCCTGGGCAACCTGTTCCAATGCATTTTCACCCTTTTGGAGAAGAAGTTAGAGTAATTGAGAGTAATCAATAACTTTCAGAACAGATTTCTACCATTATCGTAGATCTACATGTTAAGAAAACACCTGAAACAATTTTTAAGTAGCATTCCCTGGTTTTATATTTCTCTTCCCGACAATTAGAAAGCATTTTCGGCAGTAAAGTGAAGTTGTTTTTTTGCAATTGAGCTGAAGCAGTTT
>NW_011190306.1:0-583 GCF_000146605.3 Meleagris gallopavo | reverse complement strand
CCTACAGGGCCGTATCTAATGTTTATGCACTGGTTTGATTAACAGTATTGGGACTGCTGAGGTTATTAGATTAAACTTCTCTCCTTTGAATTTCCTATTTGAACAAACTCTGCCACATGTATCAACAATGGCCAGTTTCCCTGTGCAGGAATGCACAACTTTTTTCCTACCTTGGCCGCAGAAGTGAAAGTGATGGTGATGGGGATAAATGCTAAATGCTGCTATTTGTATAAGGAATGATCTGAGGCAGAGGATGTTCCACTGGGCTGCAAGTACGTTTTTAAGCTTGTGAGGGTATATCACTGACTCGAGCACACTTTCCCACAACTACTTCCAATAGCAAAAAGTTCCTTGATACAACATAAAACATTTCATGTAAGGCTAGCATCACTTAGGGCGTTAGCAGACTTCTTAAAACCCTACACGGAAAGTAAGGACATCATGCTTTTATTTTCAATGAGTCTGTTACAAAACCTTGGTGGGTGCAAAGCCAGGACTGCCAGCTGATAGCAATTTCAATTTTCTGCCCACTTTCCACCCAAATCATAAATGAGATCAGAATGCTTATTCAACCCTACGAGCC
>NW_011190305.1:0-311 GCF_000146605.3 Meleagris gallopavo | reverse complement strand
TGCTTCCCCGCAGCACCTCCTCTCACCGCCCCCCAGCACCATGGCTAATTCGGTTGGAATAATGCGATTAAACGCATCAAACAGACCCTGCCCTCCTTCCCCCCCCCCCCCCCCAGCACTGCCCACACCTTCAGCTGCAGGCTGTCGCGGAAGCTGCTCATCACGGTGTGGTCCTCCTTGCGGCTGTCGTTCAGTCTGTCTATCAGGCCCTGTGCCCGCTGTCTCAGATCCCCCACGCTGGAATCCAGGGCAGCAAAGTAACGGGATGATGCCTGTCTGTCCAGCACTGCTGCACCCTGGGACTCCATCCT
>NW_011190304.1:0-420 GCF_000146605.3 Meleagris gallopavo | reverse complement strand
AATCACAAAAATGTAATTTATAGTCAATACTGATACACATTAAAGCCTATGTAAATAAAACGAGAGAATGTACACCACAATAAAGTATTTCTTGCCACTAGTTTGTCAACAGATCCTTTTGCTGGTAGAAGGTATATGACAGGAAGTTAAGAACATGACACAAATCTGTGGTCCCAGTGAATAAGGTGAATTTGACCTGGCAGCGTGCCCTTGCTGACAGGAGGCTACCAACAATCTGGGGTGCTTTAGTGAGAGCAAAATCAACAGGTCAAGGGCGATTTATTTTATCCAGCTGTCATTAGAGAGTTTGCGTATGGAAGAATGCATCCTTTCTTGAACCATTTGCTCCAAGAAAGAAATAGAAAAATGGGGAAGAATCCCCATGAGTCTCTAAGATGGTCAGAGGCTGAGAAATGGAAA
>NW_011190303.1:0-780 GCF_000146605.3 Meleagris gallopavo | reverse complement strand
GCACTGTGTTTAGTATTTGCAAATCAACAATGAATGTTAGGAGCTGCTGCTTCAGTTTCCAGTCTCTAATTTTAGTTCAGACTCTTGGTTTGTGAATGCGTTGGTTACTTCGCCTGCAAGATGAAAAAGAACAACTTCACACTTCGAGGAAGTGTTTGATTTAGTTCATTTTGAATCATTTTGAGAGTAGTCAGTTAGATGCTATTATTTGTATTACAAAAGACCATTAAAATCATCCAGATAATGGTACTGAATGAAGGACTGAATTTAAACTGTCATAAATTTGAAAAATCAGTGTGAAGTGGAAGAGACATAGAATTCTTAGAGAGATATTTGGGGTAATTCCCTATATATTACCTTTATATATTGTAAATTGAATTATACTATGAATAATGTTTGTGTATGTACATATTTACTGAAAAAAGCTCATAGAAATCCATGCATTTGTATTAAGCCTTTGTCTTTAATTTTGGCTCACATCATGGTTTGTATTGGCATTTCAGCAAGTTAAATTGAAGATTATTTGTTTTAAAAGCTCATTATTATTTTATTATCATCAAAGTTCTTTAATATATATACATATATATAAGCAATATGTAGAAAATTACTGTACTGATGCTGCTGTCTTGATTTTAACTTGAGAAAAAGTGAATACTGAGAATTATATCTGAGTACATGGGGAAAAACTTTTGATTTGCTATTTTGTGTAACAGATTTCATTTTTGCTTTTGTATGTTTCCTTCACTTTTTCAGTGGGTCACATCATTCAGGAAGCCCATC
>NW_011190302.1:0-1205 GCF_000146605.3 Meleagris gallopavo | reverse complement strand
TTCCCCTTGGTCTATTTCATTTTTGCCTTTATGTTTAAAATGAAGGTGAGAGTGGACCACAGGATGCAAACTGCTGACGCAGGCTGCCCAGTGCCAATGGGTGTTCAACAGCCCCACAACTTCAGCATGGGGTGGCTGGAAGCTCCATAAGAGTCTTCACTGTCATCCATTGATGAACAGTGAGAAGAGCAACAAAGGCTGCTGGAGAATGGGGGTTTGAAGGGGCTGTGAACTTTGGTGGCTGATTTGGGACCATAGGACCAGCCTGGTACACAGAACTGGCAGCTCTTGTGGTTGCTGCCAGCTTGATTCAGACATCTGAATTCAGAGCAGGCTGACTTGGGACTCCTAGCTTGTGCTATCCCCTGGATGACACCTGCTGCCTAGGTGCTCTCAAGAGCCCTTCTGAGCTGCACTTTGGACCAGATCAATGCAAAGGAGCTATATGTTCAGAGATCTTCAGGCTGAAATTGCCTGCTGGGTGAATAGATGCTAATCCACCTGTGTGGGTCACTGCACTTTCTACCTGTTGGCACAGCCCCTCCTGACATGGTGTCACAGCAGATGTGCTAGATTGATGCCCTTTGTATCCTGCTCTGAAGAATCTAATGAGCTTTTTCAGTATCCACAGCACAGGGCTGCTGGGTTTGGGGCCTCGTACGTATACTTACAGGACCTGACAGTGGCTCTTGAATTCTTAATCCTTCTGAGAAGCAGACTGTGTGTTCTTTCCAACAAGGATCAATCTGGACTTTGCTCACTTGAATGTGCCAAGAGGAAGTGGCAGGCAAAATTGTAATCCTTCACAGTACCACTGGAAAGAGGACCCACGAATTTCACACTACATTAGAAGTGAACACCTTGGTAAAGCCCCTCTGGTTTCCTCCATGTTTCTCATTCCCCTTGGTCTATTTCATTTTTGCCTTTATGTTTAAAATGAAGGTGAGAGTGGACCACAGGATGCAAACTGCTGACGCAGGCTGCCCAGTGCCAATGGGTGTTCAACAGCCCCACAACTTCAGCATGGGGTGGCTGGAAGCTCCATAAGAGTCTTCACTGTCATCCATTGATGAACAGTGAGAAGAGCAACAAAGGCTGCTGGAGAATGGGGGTTTGAAGGGGCTGTGAACTTTGGTGGCTGATTTGGGACCATAGGACCAGCCTGGTACACAGAACTGGCAGCTCTTGTGGTTGCTGCCAGCTTG
>NW_011190301.1:0-753 GCF_000146605.3 Meleagris gallopavo | reverse complement strand
TTTGTTTTTGTTTTTTTGTTAATATGCTGTGGAGAGGTCTTAAATATTGGTTTTTGAAGATTCCCTGTGTATTTCTCTGTGGTGGACCACAGTAGAGCAATCCCTGTTGATCCATGTCCTTACTAATTTATTCTCTTGCTTAACTGTGGGAGAGAGCAAGCAAGCACTGTGATCAAAGCTCATAGTGTACCACTCGCTATTCCTACACTCCAACACACTTTGAAGGAAAAGTCTCTGTGGCATGGCAGCATCCACAATAAGAAATATATAGGGTAGCAAGAAAATATGCTGCTCTGTTGAACAGTGCTTCGGCAACACTGAGTGGTTTGTCTCACTCTAGCTTTTACAGCTCTGAGCTCTGTATAAGCTCTGCTGTTGCTTGGATCTCTGTGGGTTTGAGGGATGGCAGGTGTTGCTTTCTTCTTATTTCTCTTGACTCTTTGCCTCAAAGAACAAATAAGGTTCCCTAAAATACTTCATATCACCCCCAAAAAATCCTGCCATGCTATTTAGAATAATAGAATTGAGTTGAAAAGGACCCTTAGAGGTCACCTAGTCCAACTGCTCTGCAAATGCAACTCCCTTTCAATGCTTAAGGTACAGTTATATAGGACACAGGGGGCTTTGTTCTTCCCCACCGAGATGAAAGATGGGGCAAAAGAAGAGGTTATCAAACTTGGAAATATGACTTCAGAAGAGGCAAATTAATTGATGCAGCCTTCATTTTAAAGACTTGCTGTGCCATCTGACAAA
>NW_011190300.1:0-364 GCF_000146605.3 Meleagris gallopavo | reverse complement strand
AAATAACCACTGCCAAACTAAGGTGCTGCTAATGGTTCAATGATGCATGATGGGAAAGTGTTGGAGGCATTAGTAGTCCAATAAGATCACTCTCAAGTGTTCCTAGACAGTTGTGTCCTAAACTGTTTACAATTTTTATCAGTACATGATAGATGAAAGGCAGCTGGAGGCAGGGAACTGCATTATTCACAAGGTTAAGGATCAGATAGGAAGTTTTGGACCTGCGGTTCCAGGAGCAATGGTAAATCCATGTGATTTATTGATAGAGAGAGCAGTAGGCTGTGGCAGTTTACCAGCTGATCAAAGCACAAGTCTCTTCTTCTCTTTTTGAAGCACCTACATGCAGAAATGTACTAGTTCCTTG
>NW_011190299.1:0-555 GCF_000146605.3 Meleagris gallopavo | reverse complement strand
ACATTGCTAAATACTCAGTTTTTCATGAATTCTACAGTTAAAATAAAATACATAAATAGACACCAAACAACACAAATTCCTTAGCACTGTATTCGCATTCTTCATTCGAATCTTAAAAGTGGGTCATATACGACAGCAGGGCATCTGTCAAATTACAAAATGTGCTGGCATCTTTCCTAGCATTTCTGTTGAAACACTGAAGATGCTAAAATGAGAAAATGCATTTATGTTATACTTCAGAAGAAAGAAAAATGATCTGGAATTTGGAACCTTTCAATTTACATTTAAAAACACATAGGGCGTATTTCCTTTGTTTAAATGTATTATTTCTTTTTTACTAATTAAAAGAAAAACCCTGTGATTACAAAGGAGTGTAAACTTCTTCCCAAAAATCTGTAAGCTCCCCTTTGTTTTTAAATCTCCAAGATATTTTTAAAAGCTTTCAGTGAAATCAAAATCCAACAGAAATATTTTTTTCTGTTTAATTATAGCCAATAACCACATTACAAAGCTGTGACTGACTCACAGCTGAGAAGCCTGCTGTGGTCCCTCAGG
>NW_011190298.1:0-843 GCF_000146605.3 Meleagris gallopavo | reverse complement strand
TTCGTACAAACAGCACATGCTGTAGATGATGGTGTAAATAGTTGGCCTTCATTTAGTTGGGCAGAGTTCCATTGAAACTTATGGGCCTGTGTTGACTGAAGAAGGTCCTAAACATCCACCAAGCTTCCGTGCAATTGCATCCCTAACAGCAATATCAGTCAAAGCTGAAGAGGTACCCTGGAAGCACGCATCTTACTGTTCTATAGGAATCGTTTTAACTGAGATTACTGCTTAGTGTTCAAGCCAGTGTATCCATTCATCACCATTTAATGCCTACTTGTCTTCTATTCATGGAAATTCTTCAAGGCATCACCAAAAAGAATTCAGAAAGGCAAACTGCTACCCAGTGGTGTTGGTAGCATTTCTTGCTGACATGCTCACGCATACAGAACTAGTTTTTCTAACTACGTAACCTCAACCTGAAAGGAAAGGAGTTGAGGTGCAGGATGGAAAAAATTAGTCCTCTCATGACTTACAGGGGGCAGAAGCATCATATAGAGAGGGTTAGATGGGGCAGTTGTCAGAGTTGTAGGGAAAATGTGAATCACTCCAGAAATTTCTAGAAAGTTGAATTACCATACTCTCAAATTAGTGTGCTTAGACATACAAAAGGACAAAGCTGAGACTCAGAAGCTGCCCAACACCCCACCCCTCCACTCCACTCCTCTTGAGTTTCCATCAACCCATGAGGGGGCACATCAGAGCACAAGCATCAAATTTGGACCTCATACCCTAAAGCATGTTTCTTTTGAATTTATTTAACCTTAGAAACAACAGGTTTTGGAAGACTAGAAATATTCATAGGCCATTGGGATACATATACTTACAAGTTGACCAAAGCAG
>NW_011190297.1:0-803 GCF_000146605.3 Meleagris gallopavo | reverse complement strand
GTGAATCACTCCAGAAATTTCTAGAAAGTTGAATTACCATACTCTCAAATTAGTGTGCTTAGACATACAAAAGGACAAAGCTGAGACTCAGAAGCTGCCCAACACCCCACCCCTCCACTCCACTCCTCTTGAGTTTCCATCAACCCATGAGGGGGCACATCAGAGCACAAGCATCAAATTTGGACCTCATACCCTAAAGCATGTTTCTTTTGAATTTATTTAACCTTAGAAACAACAGGTTTTGGAAGACTAGAAATATTCATAGGCCATTGGGATACATATACTTACAAGTTGACCAAAGCAGTGACAGACAGCCTAATTATTTTGTAACTCCGGAACTGAGATAATGGGGAACTTGAGAGTGTGACTGATAAGCAGTTATAGACAATAACCTGGATAATATCTACAGTTGCTAAGGCAGATAGCTTTGTTACAGGCCCCTTCAGACAGGCAGAGGACTTGTGCAAGGACAAAGTTGGGACTCAGAGCAGAGCTGGTGAACTGGAAAGATGCTGCTGATGCCTGCAAGCGGGACAGTGGGGTTGCAGGAACACTGTGGGCTCTGCTGAAGCTTTCTATGACTGAAAATCATTTTTTATAACCGAAGACCTCATGGGGAGAAATGGTCTTCTGGACCAGAACAGTGACTGCAGCTACACAGCTTGTCAGAGCACTGTGGAGTGACACTTTATTCATAGAAGGTTTGGGGAAATGAAGAAGACAAAATAATGCTGTAAAAGAACTAAACGTTGGAAACCAAGACTTTAGTGGGTTTTTTTGTTTTGTTTGTTTTCCCATGGGCT
>NW_011190296.1:0-456 GCF_000146605.3 Meleagris gallopavo | reverse complement strand
CCCTACACCAGGTCGCACAGGTAGGCGTCCAGGCGAGACTTGAATATCTCCAGAGAAGGAGACTCCACCAACCCTACCTCGGGGCACGCCTGTTCCAGTGCTCCGTCACCCTCACCGTGAAGAAGTTCTTACGCACATTCGTGCAAAACTTCCTATGCTGCAGCTTATGTCCGTTTCCCCTCGTCCTGTCTCCACGTACCACTGAAAAGAGACTGGCCTCACCGCTATGGCCGCCACACCTCAGATATTTATAAACCTGGATCAGGTCCCCTCTCAGTCGTCTTTTCTCAAGGCTAAACAGACCCAGTTCACTTAGCCTTTCTTCATAGGGGAGATGCTCCAGGCCCTTCACCATCTTTGTGGCCCTCCGCTGGACTCTTTCCAAGAGATCCCTGTCTTTTTTGTCCTGGGGAGCCCAGAACTGGACACAGTACTCCAGAGGAGGCCTTCCCAGGG
>NW_011190295.1:0-950 GCF_000146605.3 Meleagris gallopavo | reverse complement strand
ACAAGAGTTATATTGTGCAGCTTCACTTCAGGTTTGCTACATGGTGTCATTTCAAAAGTTTCTGCTTGTTGTGGAAAAAGGTAGAGGGAAGAAAAACCTTTTCCCATGTATTAGAGGACCTCCAGTTCTATGATTGTCTCTGATCCCTGTTTTTTCTCTTAGTTGCTTGCTCATCTGTTCTTTACATTAGCTGGAAAGCACTGTGTAAGCCAGATATTAGTCTTTATGTTTCTTTATATCCAGTTACATCTTTGTAACTTGCATCTCTGGGAGCATTTCAGAAATTCTTGCCTTTCTACAACATTTTCTGGGAGGTGACAGAGGCAAATGTCTGACACACAGTTTGTCCCTCTCTGATTTTGTGGAAGAGGCTGTTGTTTTGTTAAGGGATTGTCTAAGTGAGCTATGGGGTCCTCTAGGTGTTCTGTATTTGGAGTTCAGTTATTTAAATGTTTTTTGTTTTATTTTTAAAAGAAAATCCATTTTGTGTCCATGATAATAGGGAGGAAAAAAAAGTTAGTTTCATTTTGGCTGATGCAGTGCAGCGTGTGGACTTCTTGCTAGCAGAATTATCTGTCCACCTTTAGGACTTTATTTCACTGAGTTTCTCATTAGATTAAAAAGACCATAGAGTATTCTCTTGTGAATGTACACTGAACTTGAAATCTGGTGTTCAAAGCTGAAGAAAAAAAATGTAGTATGAGCCCTTGGGCTGTGATTGCAAACACTTGGAAGAAACATTAAAATCTCCACTTAATACTTCTTTATATTGTAGATATTTGTAAACCATAGCATAATGTCATTGAAGCATTACTAATATCTGCCTTTTGTATACATTATCCTCTGTGCTGAAGGTAAAGGCCTAGACAGTAAAGGAAAAAGCTTGTCTGCTTTTACCATTTGTACCTTATGCTCCTGGACAAATCTGTGGGCATTTCTTCCTGCACTTT
>NW_011190294.1:0-922 GCF_000146605.3 Meleagris gallopavo | reverse complement strand
GAGAGTACCGGTGGGAACGATAGCGTGCACCACTACAGCAGGCTCAGGGCTCAAAGCAGAGCAGGCAGATGTCTGCTATGTAGAGCTCTCTAAAGAGGCCACGTGGGCCTTTCTTCATGTGTTAATTTGGTATTGCGGACTGGATTCTCTGATGCATCCTCAGGGGCAATTGGTAGAATAGTGCTATAGGCTGCCTCTTCTAGCCACTCCTTACCTACTAGGTAGAAGAGACATTGCTCACAAATCTCAGCATCGGAGATGTTGGACAAGGAGATTTCTATTGCAGTGATTAGATTTCTGCATCTAAGAAAGTATTGGGAAAAAAAGAAATGTGTGCTTTTTTTTTTCCATGTGAGTTAGCATTGCTTTGTTGTCATTGGTGCAAGTAAAGCTATTAGAAATAAAACTTCCAGTATCTACATGCTTCTCAATACAACAGGGGAATATTTGTACTGATTCCTAAATTGAATTTGTTCCCTTTCTGAATTTATATAGGAATAAAAACTTTGTGTGGGCCAGTTTCCTTTCACGTGTTTGGGTGCAACATTTCCATGCCAATGAGAATTCAGCATGCGGGGTGAAAGGAGCTGGTAACACCATATCAGATATAAAAACATGAGAATTTTCATGGATACATAGAGAACTGTGATAGAGTTAATTCAGGTCACTGCTACAGACAAAAAATCATTTATTTGTTTTCTTTATTTGTCTCACAACAAAATGTAATATATTTGTTTCAATATAGTATTTTCAGAGTGCATTCTACAGGGCAAAGACGTTTCTTGCAAGACTGGGAAAACTGAGCTCATATATTTGGGCTCAAAGAAAATTAAAAAAAGGCCAGTGCTGTGGGGTTAGTATCCTGCTGAGGCATGCCACCACTGAACCTTGTGCCCTACCTTATTTACCTGAGTTCTCTCAG
>NW_011190293.1:0-982 GCF_000146605.3 Meleagris gallopavo | reverse complement strand
GATGCTGAGAAGGCAGAGATACTGAATGCCTTCTTTACTTCCGTCTTCAGTGAAAAGGCTCTCCCACAGGAATCCCACACCCTGGAGGTTAGTGAGAGGGTCTGGGGAATGGGAGACTTCCCTGTAGTCAAGAAAGAGGACGTGCGTGAGTGCCTAGGCAGTACTAAGGTCCACAAGTCCATGGGACCTGATGGGGTGCATCCACGTGTGCTGAGGGAGCTGGTGGAGGTCATTGCTGAACCGCTCTCCATCATTTTTGAGAGGTCTTGGACAACAGGGGAGGTCCCTGAAGACTGGAGGATAGCCAATGTCACTCCGGTCTTCAAAAAGGGCAAGAAGGAAGACCCGGGTAATTATAGACCTGTCAGCCTCACCTCTGTCCCTGGAAAGGTGATGGAACAGCTTGTGCTGGATACCATCTCCAGACAACTGGGAGAAAAGGAGGTTATCAGGAGTAGTCAGCATGGGTTCACCAAGGGGAGGTCGTGCTCGACTAACCTGGTGGCCTTCTATGATGCTGTCACATGCTGGTTGGATGGGGGAAGAGCGATAGATGGAGTCTACCTTGATTTTAGACAGGCATTTGATACTGTCTCCCACGACATCCTTATAACAAAGCTGAGGAAGTGTGGGATAGACGAGTGGACAGTGAGGTGGGTTGAGAACTGGCTGACAGGCAGAGCGCAGAGGGTCGTCGTTGGTGGTGCAGAGTCTGGCTGGAGACCTGTAACCAGTGGTGTCCCCCAGGGGTCTGTGCTGGGTCCGGTCTTGTTCAACATCTTCATCAATGACCTTGATGAGGGGATAGTGGCCACCCTTAGCAAGTTTGCTGATGATACGAAGTTGGGAGGATTGGCTGACACGCCTGAAGGCTGTGCTGCCATTCAGCGAGACCTGGACAGGCTGGAGAGCTGGGCAGTAAGAAACCGGATGAGGTTCAACAAAAGCAAGTGTAGGGTCTTACACCTAGGGAGGAATAATT
>NW_011190292.1:0-422 GCF_000146605.3 Meleagris gallopavo | reverse complement strand
GGTGGCGGGACAAGAGGAAAGTAGACGTAAGGAACCAACCAGGAAAGTTGTAAAACATAACCTCTTTGAAGAAAATTGCTCACAGTTGGTGGAGAACTGGGAGAGAAACAAATTTTGTGAAAACAAACCAGAAAATGTTCCTACCAATGAACATAAAACAAACTTCAGGGCTATTCCAAAAGAAGGTATCACTCTCTCATCCTTGTTTCTGACAACTGTTGTCCTGACAGAATGTTACATTAACCTGAAGGTCAGAGCTTGAAACCACTTTGTGTCATACTGTTGCAGTCCTTCAGATATTGTCAGATTCTGCTTCCTTTACATGGGCTGAATTCACTCTCTCTCTAGAATGCCCTTGAATGTGAATGTGAAAATGCCCTGCAAGTGCATAATTTTTATGAGAAATACTTTTTTTTTTTTTT
>NW_011190291.1:0-838 GCF_000146605.3 Meleagris gallopavo | reverse complement strand
TTTCACTATTTCCAATTCTTTATCCAAAAACATATATTCCAGATTTTAATGCCTTTGGTTTAGAGCATGGCCTCTCCTCCTTTCTGAGGAAAGCTTGTATACATTTGAAAGGGCTCTACAGTGTTGAGACATTCTTTATTTGTCCTGTGTTTTGAACCATAATCTATGTCTGTGTATATAAATAAACTGAACAATAGTAGACATAAATAAAATCATACGGACGTAAGTGTATTAGTATTATATATATTTTTGTAACATTATTACCATTACGAACAAGATAAACAGGAAAAAATTATTTATATAATATTTAAAAGTTATTCTAAATAGTGTAGTATGTTCATGTGAGAAAAAAAAAGTCTGTTAATATATTGAAAACTACAGAAAGAGAACTGATGGAGCTGTTCAGTGGTCAGAATACATCATTTGATGGCTATGATGAAGGGAAAATGGATGAAGGATGTGTCACTAAATCTAGCAATATGTAGGTTTCTTGAAAAATGCATCTTAATACCATCTTGAGGAAAGAGGGTGTAATATCAAATGCAGACAAATGCTCACTATTCCTAAAATTCCAGAGCATATTCCAGGATCATGACCTTTTGCACAACAGAGGTAACTCCAGTGGAAACAGAGAAGTAACTTCAAGATTTCCCTCACATAAAAGGCAAAAACTGAGATCAGGCACCTCTGGAAACTGCCAAGAATAGTCTCAAGCACACATCATTTAGCTGGTTTGCTCTTGAGCAACATTATTTCATGCCATTTCCAAGTCTATTGTCTACATTCCTCTAAAGTTTCAGTTGTGGAGGTTGTTTTCAGTTCTGCTCATAGAAATCAT
>NW_011190290.1:0-743 GCF_000146605.3 Meleagris gallopavo | reverse complement strand
TCCAACTGTAAAATGCTGCAAAGACTAGCTGCTGACTTTCCTATAACAAGCAACCTTCTGATTGTTGAGCTTAAAAGCGGTCTTTTAGAACCCTATTTTTGTAGGGTGGTGTTCTGGAGAAGGAACAACATTGCTGTCGCTTTGATTTGCGGTAAGTATTTTATAAGAGCTCCTTTCTGGATAGAAATGCTGACATCAGATTGCCATAATTTTGCAGAATGTTCAGGTCCCATAAGTAAATTATCATTTGAAGGCCACATTAGTACAATGTCTTTCAAACAAATTGACATCTCCCTAAATTCATACTGCTTATACTGAGTTTCTGCAGGTATACTATTTCTGTATTTTTTAATGTTTCTGTTTCTTGGGCCTGTGTCACTTCAAGCTGAATGTTTTTTTTTGTTTGTTTGTTTGTTTTTAAATAAAGTATTTAGCCATCTGAAGCATTACATGCATTCAGAGCTGCTCAGCTGAGAGGACAGATTTGAGTAAAAAATGTTAGAGCCATTGTCATTAGTCCTTGATAACCTGTGATTCAGGGTGACTAGTTGCATTGCTAAGCATCTCTCCAGCTTTGTTTACTGATCTTTAGGAATTCATTCAGAAGCAGATTTTTATGGACTCATACTTACATTTTTGGTAGTTCTGAAGAAACTTCTTTCCATGGTTAATGATATGCTCAGGTCTTGTTTGAGGATTTCTCATGAATGTTTCTGTGTAGAAGACCATCTGTTTCTTGCAAA
>NW_011190289.1:0-876 GCF_000146605.3 Meleagris gallopavo | reverse complement strand
ATATTTATTTTTAGTGCTGAGATTTGTTTTATTTTTCTCTTTACTGGAACCAAAAGGAACAGTCCAGGCTCCTGCTTCTTCTCCAACAAACCCTTCTTTTCCAACAAACCCCAAAACCACCAAACTGGAAAGAATAAATTTGGTTTCCACTCGTGTTAAAGAGCAGGAAATGTCTTGCTGTTGGGGTTCCAGGAAACAATAAGAGCTGCATGAAATGCCTGCCTGGCACAAGGCTCCTGGCCTTGCCGCTGTGGCTGCCCCATGCATGCCCCCTGACTTCTCACCTGCTGGGCTGCCACCTGCAATAAACAGTCACCTTCTGTTAGCAGCCAGGACTAAAACAAGCAGCCACAAAGCTGTTTACCTAAACACCAGAGAAGTCCACCAAAGCAGATCTGCAGGCAGGGCTGCTTGCGTCCTTGGGGCAGAGTGGGGAGCTCCAATGGCCAATGTCGTCTAAAGCAGTGGGCCCAAGATGTGTGAACTTGCACAGGTTTTTCCCCTTTATGCATACACAACCCTTTGCTGCTACATCCTGTAAATAGTGGCATTTGGTGTGTGAAAGGGGGAACAACGTGGCTCTCTTATCTTTTCCACTGACATGTTGACAGTGCATTATTCCACTTACACATGAGCTCAGTTGGGAACGTAGCTGTGTTTCTCTGCTGGCTGCAGCTGACCATACACTGGCAGTGCTGGGGACGGGACCTGGCTCACACAGGTCTCGTGACATGAGGTAAAGTCCACTTTTGGGACAGCAGATCTCTATGTCTCTGGCTGTAAATAAACCAACGTGGTCAAGCCGGGAACTCTATTAATATCATGGCCTCTGCATGATGTAACTGAAACAGCTCCCCCACAACTGTTGTTGATATT
>NW_011190288.1:0-783 GCF_000146605.3 Meleagris gallopavo | reverse complement strand
CCAATTGCATGAAGCTATAAAATGCAAACAAATGCCTTTATTTAATTGGTAATGGGGGGTTATTAGAAAGAAGGGGATAGACTCTTTAGCAGGATCTGTTGTAATAGGATAAGGGGAAGTGGTTTCAGACTAGAAGATGAGAGATTTAGATTGGGAAAAAGGAAGACGTTTTTTACACCGAGCACTGAAGCAGGTTGTCCAGAGAGGGCGTAGATGCCCTGTCCCTGGAAACACTTGAGGTCAGGCTGGAAGAGACTCTGAGCACCTGATCAGTCCGTGTAGGTGTCCCTATTCATTGCTGGGGAACCCAGATGACCCTTCAGGGTCCCTTCCAACTCTAACAATTCTATTTTTCTATGATTTTTATTTTTTTCAAATAGGCATTTTTTTCCATTTATTACCCCAAAACTTAAGGTACCTGAAGTACCCAGGGAACTTTAAACACTAGGAATATACGGTAGTAGAAAGCTGTCTGGATTTTACCAATTCACTTTGATCAGAATCCCAGTTTGTATGAAACTGTAACTATCTAAACATAGCAAATGTGTGGTTATCGGTTATTCATCCCAAGGGTTCATTGTACAGACACAATATCAGGACAGTGAAAAGCTTACAGTTGAAGTATGAAGCATTCAAATAGATGAGGGAATATAAAAATCCAGTCAGATTGTATTATGTAATAATGGTAACCAAAGGTAAAATTTGCAGGCTTTAGTTCAGTCAGTAGTGAAAATACATATTCATGTTGCGTACATCCTTCAGGTTTTGTTTAAATTGTTAAAA
>NW_011190287.1:0-1368 GCF_000146605.3 Meleagris gallopavo | reverse complement strand
TTCCCTTTAGTCAGGGAAGAGGCGGTCCGAGAGCACCTAGGCAACACCAATGTTCATAAATCCATGGGACCCGATGGGATGCATCCACGGGTGCTGAGGGAGCTGGAAGAGGTGATTGCTGAACCGCTCTCTGTCATCTTTGAGAGGTCTTGGAGAATGGGGGAGGTGCCTGAAGACTAGAAGATAGCCAGTGTCACTCTGGTCTTCAAAAAGGGCAAGAAGGAAGATCCAGGTAATTACAGGCCAGTCAGCCTCACCTCTGTCCCTGGAAAGGTGATGGAACAGCTTGTGCTGGATACCATCTCCAGACAACTGGGAGAAAAGGTGGTTATCAGGAGCAGTCAGCATGGGTTCACCAGGGGGAGGTCATGCTTGACCAACCTGGTAGCCTTCTACGATGTTGTCACTGGCTGGGTGGATGGGGAGAGAGCAGTGGGTGTAGTCTACCTTGATTTCAGCAAGGCATTTGATACTGTCTCCCACAACATCCTTATAACAAAGCTGAGGAAGTGTGGGATAGATGAGTGGACAGTGAGGTGGGTTGAGAACTGGCTGACTGGCAGAGCACAGAGGGTCGTCATTGGTGGTGCAGAGTCTGGTTGCAGACCTGTAACTAGCAGTTCCTCAGGGGTTGGTGTTGGGTCTGGTCTCGTTCAACATCTTCATCAATGATCTTGATAGGGGATAGTGGCCACCCTCAGCAAGTCTACTGATTATACGAAGTTGGGAGGATTGACTGACACGTCTGAAGGCTGTGCTGCCATTCAGTGAGACCTGGACAGGCTGGAGAGCTGGGCAGTAAGAAATCAGACGAGGTTTAACAAAGGCAAGTGTAGAGTCTTCCATCTAGGGAGGAATAATTGCATGCACCGGTACAGTTGGGGGATGAGCTGCTGGAGAGGAGCTCTGCAGAGAGGGACCTGGGTGTCCTGGTGGACGACAGGTTGGCCATGAGCCAGCAGTGTGCCCTTGTGGCCAAAAAGGCCAATGGCATTCTGGGGTAGCATTAAGAAGAGCGTGTCCAGCAGGTCGAGGGAGGTGATCCTCCCCCTCTACTCTGCCCTGGTAAGGCCTCATCTGGAGTACTGTGTCCAGTTCTGGGCTCCCCAGTACAAAAAAGACAGGGATCTCTTGGAAAGAGTCCAGCGGAGGGCCACAAAGATGGTGAAGGGCCTGGAGCATCTCCCCTATGAAGATAGGCTAAGTGAACTGGGTCTGTTTAGCCTTGAGAAAAGACGACTGAGAGGGGACCTGATCCAGGTCTATAAATATCTAAGGTGTGGGGGGCAGAGTGGGGAGGCCAGACTGTTTTCAGCAGTGTGTGGAGACAGGACGAGGGGAAACGGACATCAGCTGCAGCACAGGAAG
>NW_011190286.1:0-683 GCF_000146605.3 Meleagris gallopavo | reverse complement strand
TCTGGGATCTAGAAGCCAAAAGAGTTCAGTGTAACATTTTCAGTTTTTCGACATAATCCTGTTCCTATGAATATCACTAGTAAAGATTTCTTTTTCACTGGAAGTTGCATCAAGTCACATCAAAATATAATTCTCTATGAATTGAGTTGTTTCCCATAGTTCTAACATGAAGGTTTTTTTTTTTTTAACAATCTAAATAATAAAGGGAAGAGAGACATAGAAGCAAACGTGCTGGGGTCAAGATACTGTTAGTTATTGGATAGTCCTTCTGCATCATCACCAAGTGAAACTGTACCTGGCTCTGGGATTTAATCACTACACACAGAAAAACCCCCAAGGGATCATACACATCTTGTTGAGAAGAAACCTCTTTGGCTCAGTTGGTGTTACAGAGAGTTTTTCAAGGTTTATTTTCTAGCCATCTTTTCCAAAGTGCATGCAATATTTAGAAATATTCCTCATCTCCAAGACAGAATTACGCTTCTGTACCCCCCATATCCTTCAGTTGTCTTGAAACAACACTTAGAGGTTTGTCATTTCCTAGGTATTTTTAGAATAAATATTTTGGTTTTGCTGTCAATCCTCAGCTTTTTCACTTCCAGAGTGATTAAGTATAACCTTAGCCTTCACTCCTGAAACCCCCTGAGCATACTGACAAGTCTTCTGAGCTTCTAGGGTTTATT
>NW_011190285.1:0-685 GCF_000146605.3 Meleagris gallopavo | reverse complement strand
GGGGATGAGCTGCTGGAGAGGAGCTCTGCAGAGAGGGACCTGGGCGTCCTGGTGGACGACAGGTTGACCATGAGCCAGCAGTGTGCCCTCAATGGACCAAAAGGCCAATGGCATTCTGGGGTGCATTAAGAAGAGCGTGTCCAGCAGGTCGAGGGAGGTGATCCTCCCCTCTACTCTGCCCTGGTAAGGCCTCATCTGGAGTACTGTGTCCAGTTCTGGGCTCCCAGTACAAAAGACAGGGATCTCTTGGAAAGAGTCCAGCGGAGGGCCACAAAGATGGTGAAGGGCCTGGAGCATCTCCCCTATGAAGAAAGGCTGAGTGAACTGGGTCTGTTTAGCCTTGAGAAAAGACGACTGAGAGGGGACTTGATCCAGGTTTATAAATATCTGAGGTGTGGCGGCCATAGTGGTGAGGCCAGTCTCTTTTCAGTGGTACTTGGAGACAGGACGAGGGGAAACGGACATAAGCTGCAGCATAGGAAGTTTCGCACGAATGTGCGTAAGAACTTCACGGTGAGGGTGACGGAGCACTGGAACAGGCTGCCCAGGGAGGTTGTGGAGTCTCCTTCTCTGGAGATATTCAAGTCTCGCCTGGACGCCTACCTGTGCGACCTGGTGTAGGGAACCTGCTTTGGCAGGGGGTTGGTCTCGATGATCTCTAGAGGTCCCTTCCAACCCTACAATT
>NW_011190284.1:0-562 GCF_000146605.3 Meleagris gallopavo | reverse complement strand
TTCTGAGGAACACAGGCCCATGTGGCTCTGATGAGCTCAGCTGCAGCAAGCACGATCTACAGCTCCCAGTGCTGCCTTCCCTGCCACTGCCTGCCAGCGAGAGAGGCCGTCCAACAGCAAGGACACTCCAACAGCTCAACACTCTCCTCCTGCAGCACACCAAGGACTGTCACTTGCTCTATGGACTGGGCTGCTGGCAGCATGAGCTTAGCTGAGGAAGAGATGTTCCTCAGTCCCGCAAGATTCTTCCACCAGCCTCACCACCACAGCAGCGTGTCCCACAACTCCTCCCTCCTGCCCATGCCTACTCTGGTGGGATTGGCTGCCAGAACCAGTCTACACCTCCAGCTTTCCCAGTGCTCCACTGAACAGGAAGTCCATCCCCTTGCACGCACTGGGAGCCACCATTTTGTGTCAGCCACCATTTTGTGTCAGGAGCGGGTACTGTTTGCACAGTGCCCTCAGATTGGCTGTGCACAGTGACAGCCACGTGTCCTTTGCTTGCTCTCTGGTTGGTGCCGCATTGCCTGTGTGTCAGGAAGCGCTAATTTTTGTAAATACT
>NW_011190283.1:0-528 GCF_000146605.3 Meleagris gallopavo | reverse complement strand
CCTCAAAAGAGATGGAGCCAGTTGGAAAGCTGGATGGATGGTTCTGCCCTCGATGTTCAGGCCTGAGAGCAATGGCATGAGGTGGAACTCACCAGAAGCACTGAAATGGGCAAGTATCTGCAAATATTGACTTCAGTACATGTACCCAGAATAATCAGCAGGAACAAAAATCAGCAATGCTAGCTGCTATTTGGATTGGGCCTTCCTGCTGGGACTTGGGGCTCACATTCCCCATATGTGACCCTGTGCTTCTGGAAATCTCACTGCTCCTGGCAGTCCCTGTTATCACCACTCATGATAATATCCTTAATAAAAATGCTGTCAACCTGCTTTTAAGAGCTGTTAGTGTCCTGGCAATCTCTGGCCATGGGTAGGATATCCAGAATGACTTCCCAGCCACTCAGAGAGGGACAACTGTTTCAAGAATGGATCAGGTGGGGCAGGACTTCCACAAAAGCTTCCAACACGCTGGTGAAGGACCCCCCATTGCATCTTTCTGGAAAACCAGGCTCCCAGTCTGGTAATGCC
>NW_011190282.1:0-1450 GCF_000146605.3 Meleagris gallopavo | reverse complement strand
GGGGCAGGACTTCCACAAAAGCTTCCAACACGCTGGTGAAGGACCCCCCATTGCATCTTTCTGGAAAACCAGGCTCCCAGTCTGGTAATGCCTGGGAGGGTTGCAAGGCTGGGAGCTCAGGGGATGGGGACGGGAGGAGTTTGCTTTTTTTCTCCCATCACATTTGTCCAGAAGGGCTGGGAGCGATTGGTAGATGGACAGGATAAGGGGGGAGTGGAGGGGGGGCTGGTTAATTCCAGTTTAAACCCAATTTCATTTCATTTCTAATTAGAGCACTAGGAGTGTTTTAACAGCTGATCATCTCTGCCGGGCAGTTGTGTTTATTCTTCTTGGCTACTTCTGCAGTTTTTCCAGGCAAATCTCTGCTGCTGTTGTAACATAAAGAAGGGAGTGAAGTAGAGAGAGAGCAGGATGCTCTGCCAGGAATTCGGCCCAAGATTTCCTTTTTCCTTCCTAAAGGTGAAAACCAGAAGGTGCTTGCACAGCTCTGCTGGGCAGGAGCTTACCATAAGAATAGCATAGGAAGACAGAATCTTTGCCATCATCAGTGGCAACGAGAGCCTTTCAGACCCAATAGAGGAATTCACCCTGGCACCAAGCCCTCCATTTTACATTGTTCTCAATGCAACTCCAGGAATGTGTAGACAAGTCACCTGTGCTGTGCACTCACCCCCATGACCGTTCTATAGGAGCTGCTTTACCCATCCCTCAGTGCTCAGTTGATTGCGTCTGGGCTATGAGATGCTTCTTTTTGGCAGCTTGTTCTTGTCCCAAAGCCTGTATCCACTCCATCCTCTGCATCACCTCCATGAAGGCACTGCAGAGAGTTAAATGCTGTCATATCTTGCCTCCAAACCTGGCTCATTTGGGGTTCTTTTTGCTGAGATGCATCATGCTCCATCCTGGAGGGCTCCTCCAGCCACTTATTCATGGAGAGGAATAGCAACACCCTCTACCATTCCTAAGCTATCCATTATTCCCCTTCCAAATTTCTGGACTTGGGTACCCATGAAAACTCATTAAGCCATTTCAGTGTGACCAGCGTGGTCACCTCTATGGAATTTTCCTCCCTCAAAATGGGATGCGACAGCTTAGAGTTAACAAGTCCAGGAGGAATACCCATAAAAGAGCTGGTGTCACAACGCATTGTTAAAATAGCAGGTGAGCCAGCCACTTGGAGAGTTTAATGGGACCCACGTTTTAAAAATATCTGTGCTGCATCTCGCGCAACAGATAATAAATCTGCAGCAGATATGGATTTTCCTGCCTGGCCACAGCCCTGAGCTCTGGCTCTCTCTCTTTGCCCAAGGGGATTTTCTGTGGCTTTGCTGCTGCATTTGCAGAGGGGAGGGATTAGGAGGAGGGATGCATAACCCTGGGCTGCAGGGTAGTCACCTTTCTTGGATGCGCAAACGTGTCCTGAAGCTTTCTACATCTTCTGCCCTGCTAG
>NW_011190281.1:0-2047 GCF_000146605.3 Meleagris gallopavo | reverse complement strand
CTGGAACTCATTAAAACCCTTAACTTTAGGGAATACTTAATGGGGAGAGGCAGGGAGTGGTCAGAGAGAAGGAACGGGAGGAGATAAAAGACTTTAAAATAAATTGTTACTTTTTGAAAGAAATCTGAAAACAGACTCTGTTCACAATTTATTTGCCAGTTCTACAATTTCAGATAAGGTTTTAGGTGCCAGAACTTTCTTCTGCAGAACAAAATATATGATCTCTGGAAACAATGTTAGGATTCACAGGGAGATTACAGACCTGCCATTTGCATCTGCAGGGAGAAAACAAGAAAAGCCAAAGCTCAACTTGAGTTGATACTGGCCATTTTGGTGGTCAGGCAACAACTAAAAGGCTTTTTCAAGTATGCCAACAGCAAGAGAGGGTTTAAACACCTCATTGGATTGATAGCTGATGAAGATGGCTGCCTAGTGAGTATGGATGAGGAAGAGGCAGAGGCATTCAGTGACTTTATCTTAACTTTTAGTATTGATATATCTTGGGCTGCTTGTGACTGGGGGAGCAGTGACATTGCTTTTGTGGACTCTGAAATTGTAAGGAATTAATTTCACATTCGTAAGTCCATAGAGCCTGCTGATATTCATTCCACAGTATTACACTTAGTGGGTGTTACACGACCCCTCTCAACAAGTTGTGAAATTCTGGGAAGGTCCCAGCTGACTGAAAACTAGCCAGTGTTATACCAGTCTCCAAAAAGAGCATGAGAGAAAACCTAGGAAAATGCAGATTTTTAAACCTCAGTACTTGGAAAAATTGAGAAAATTATCCTGGGTTCTACTGAAAGCCATTAAAAGAATAAAGCTATTATCAGGAATAGTCAACATCGGTTAATGAGTGACAAGTACTACCTTAGTAATTTGATCTTCTGTGATAGGTCACATGCTTAGCTGATTAAGGGAAGAAGTTAGATTCAATTTTTCTGGATTTTGGTAATGCCTTTGATACTTGCCCCTCACAGTTTTTCTGGATTAGCCATGCTGAGTGATGAACTGGCTCAGTGGCAAAGCTCAGTGTCACGTCATGAATGGGACTACCGCTGGCTGGTGGCCAGTCTCACTAGCAGCATTCCCCAGGGCTGAATTCTAGGGCTGGTTTGATTCAATATTTTTTGTCTGGATGCAGAAGTGGAATGTATCCTAAGCAAACTTGCTGACAAATACTAAACTGAAAGGTGCTGTTGACTTTCTAAGGATGGGGTGAGATGAGAGGCTTTGCAGTGGGATATAGATTGATGGAGTGATCAGATATGGCATGAAATTCAGTTAGGGCAGGTGCTGGTGCTGCAGTTGGGATGGAGTAATGCTGGACACAGGCACAGACTGGGAAACAAATGGTGGGAGAGCAGCCCAGCAGTAAGGGTCGTGGGGGTACTAGTCAAGAACAGGCTCAGCATGAACCAGCAGTGAGTCCTGGCAGCCAAGAAAGCAAATAGTAGTTTGGGATACATTAAACACAGCATAGCTAGCTGGTCAGAGAAGGTGATTCTCCCACTGTGTTTAGCATTGGTGTGGAATTGGGTGCAGTTCTGGGCTACTGAATGTAAAAAGTACATTCAGGCTGGACGTGAGGAAAAATTCCATTACTGTGAGGATGTTCAAACACTGAAACTGACTTCAGAGGAAGGTGATTGTTGCCTCATGCTTACCAGTGTTCAAGAGGCATTTGAATAATACCTTATTAAACTCTTGGTTAACCCCGAAGTGTTCAGACACTCTACAAACACAGTGGGGAAAAGATCCCCTCCCTTAAGTCCAATAGGATTAACAAGGCTATGTCAGCATATAAAATGACCAAAGAGTTTTACCCTGTCTCTGCTGTTTCAGAATGTTTTGAAACGTATCTACCTAGTGGCATTGATGTATAATAAATATCATAGAGATTAAGTTGTTCATGGCAGTGTGAAACTTTGCTGAGATCAATAATGGTGGCATCTAATAGGGTTTTCCCAACATACCATTCTTGCTGTCATGAAACAGTTCTCTCTCTCTCTCTCTCTCTCTCTCTCTCTCCTAAATAAATAATCCT
>NW_011190280.1:0-720 GCF_000146605.3 Meleagris gallopavo | reverse complement strand
TTTGCTATGTTTCCACACATCTTATTCTGATGCTGTAATATGCAGCTGGCGTAACAGCTAAAAGCAGAATGCCTCTTTCCTGTATTCTGCCCTTGTCCTCACTTCAATATAGTGAGGAAATTCACATTAACGACAACTAAGCAGTCCCAGATCCCATACATTTAAAATGGACATAACTCTCACTGCATTCCCCAGGGGCTAGCTTTTCTCTCCAGCTGGGTCCCTGAGCAGTTCTGCTGTTCCAACATGATATATTAATGAGATCCAGTATCTACAATTTCTGGGGACTTAGAATTTACATGCTAAGCATCACCATTCTACTGTCTGACAAGGCCACTCAGGATATCCCTGGAGAAAATGGTCTTTTTTTTCCAACACTTCTCAACCGAAAGCAACATATTACTTCTTTGTAGAAAGGATAAAATGAACATTTTGCAAAAACATTTTGTTGCAGCATTTGCCAAGAACAACCAAGATCTGGTGAAGCGTGCATGCAAATGCTAGAAATAACAAAACAACACTTCGGAAAGGTTCTTCAGAAGTCCACTGGTTTTCTATTGTGCAGCACTTGCATGCAGGTAAGAATATAAACATAAAAAATACTGCATGTGGTTTTCATGGAGGTTTTTGGGGGGGGGTTTTGCCAATTGTTTTGTTTGTCTTCTTCTAAATAAATAAAATAATAATAATAATAAAAAAAGCCCAAAATGTTGCTTCAGT
>NW_011190279.1:0-1106 GCF_000146605.3 Meleagris gallopavo | reverse complement strand
GACTGGAATGTTGTCATGGAGGGCTATGTACTTTTAGGAAAGATCGGCTGGCTAGGCGGGGTGGTGGAGTTGCTCTTTATGTGAGAGAGCAGCTAGAATGTATTGAACTTCACTTGGGGGAGAGTGATGTAGCAGTGGAGAGCTTATGGGTGAGAATCAAGGGGCAGGCTGGTAAGGGTGACACTGTTGTGGGTGTGTACTACAGGCCCCCTGATCAGGATGAGGAGGCTGATGAGGCCTTCCAAAAGCAACTGGATGTAGCGTCATGTTCTCAGGCACTGGTGCTTATGGGGGACTTCAATTATCCAGATATTTGCTGGACGACCAACATGGCCAGGCACGCACGGTCCAGACGGTTCTTGCAGTGCGTTGAAGACAAATTTCTGATGCAGGTGGTGGAGGAACCGACGCAGGGAGGGGTGTTACTGGACCTTATTCTCACCAACAGGGATGGACTTGTTAAGGAAGTAAAGGTTGGGGGCAGTTTGGGTTGTAGTGATCATGAGATGGTGGAGTTCAAGATCCTGAGTGGAAGAAGCAAAGCAATAAGTAGGATTGCTACCCTGGACTTTAGGAGAGCCAACTTCGATCTCTTCCGGGACCTACTTGGAGCTATCCCGTGGGCTCGGGTGTTAGAAGGTAAGGGGCCTCTGAGAGCTGGTCAGTATTTAAACAGCTCTTCTTCCAAGCTCAGGATCAGTGCGTCCCTGTGAACAAGAAATCGGGAAAAGGTGGCAGGAGACCTGTGTGGATGAGCAAGGAGCTCATGCGCAAGCTCAAAGGAAAGAAGAAGGTCCATGAAATGTGGAAAAAGGGTCTGACCACCTGGGAAAAATATAGGAATGTAGTCAGGGCCTGCAGGGATGCAACGAGGAAGGCTAAAGCCCATCTGGAATTGAATCTAGCTAAAGTGATAAAGGATAATAAAAAAAGGCTTCTTCAAGTATGTTAACAGCAAAAGGAAAACTAGAGAGAATGTGGGCCCCTTACTAAGTGAGGAGGGGGTTCTGGTAACGGGGGATGGCTGAGAAGGCAGGAGATACTGAATGCCTTCTTTACTTCCATCTTCAGTGAAAGGCTCTCCTGCAGGAATCCCACACCCTGGA
>NW_011190278.1:0-441 GCF_000146605.3 Meleagris gallopavo | reverse complement strand
TGTTCTGCAAGCTCCATGCCTGCACTATGTCTGGTTTCATTAGCTCAAGTATAGCACTGTGTACAGCTACATCATTTTATACTCTAACCTTTTTTTCATTTGGAGATTGTGTTGAGAGTATGTGCTTGTATGAGCAGGGAAGAGCGAAGCATGGGAAGTGTGCTTTGTTTTGAGGATGTGTCTCTTAAGCTTCAGTGCATCTCAAATGGATCATGAACAACTGAGTGACACTGGGAATTTTAGGGGGGGAAAAAAGGGATATTTTATATGGTCTAGATGTGTCGTTTAGAAATTGGACGTTTGTTTTTTTAAGTGATATTCAAACATAAATATACAGGTGAACTTACCTCAGCCTTTGACTGCTGAGGGTACTTTCAGAGAATTAAAACATGGAATATGTGTATTCCTGTAAGAAGGCATACTTCAAAATTTTGAATGCTG
>NW_011190277.1:0-489 GCF_000146605.3 Meleagris gallopavo | reverse complement strand
ACCTCGAGAGTCGCCAGCAAGACTCAACGCAGGCTGGGCCCGGCTGGCTATTTGTAGGCACCCGGCGCACTGTGAGGTCACGGGCTGACTGTGACTCTGCGATGCCGTCACCAAGTGCGCACATAGGTGGAGCTTTGCTGTCCGGTTGCCGTGGCGTTCCTATTGTTGGCATTGGCCTGCCCGAGTCCACCCAAGGACTTTCAATGGGACATTTTCACAAGCGGTGACAAATAAAGGATTGATTGAAGCAACCAATGGAATGGACTTGGTGTTGCCATTGATCAGTGCTGTAGCTGTGACCGTGCTGGTGTTTGATAGCAGTGCTAGCAAAGTGAATGCTATCCTGGGTATTTTTCTCCAAGAAGTGAAGGGGCAGTGCTTAGCAAGAAGGGATCCCTGTCTTGGTGGGGAAGGAGCAGCGCAGCTTCTCTGTTTCTCTTGTCTCCTTAATCTCTCTCCCCGCCCCTCCTCTGCACCCTCCAGCACTTT
>NW_011190276.1:0-528 GCF_000146605.3 Meleagris gallopavo | reverse complement strand
GGATGGCCATCATGGTGCTCACAAGCATAACACCATGACGTCTGACTGACCTTCACCAGCAGAGAGGTTAAAAAAAAAGACAAACTACAGGATGGCCTCTGGGAGGAATGGGCTGAAAACCCACATCTCCCTTTTTCCCGTCACAAAACGAGGTGATGACTTTTGGTTAGCTGCTGCAACGCTCTGCTGCAAGACATCACAAGAGCCCTTCCAAGGTGCACCTTTTCCTCTTGCTCTGCAGTGCACCACTTATGGCTATGCGCTGCCCGGTCCTTCACAGACCCAGAGTGGTCGTGAGCCAGGAGAACAGATTTAATACAATTGCTTTCTGAAAAGCTTTTCTACTAAAAATGCTGCAGTTGCACTGCCTGCAATGATATTTTGTCTGAGCTGTCCCTCTGAAAGGACAGAAGAGCTCTGCTGTTCCTACCCAACAAAATCCCAAGCAGCTGAGCGGCCTTCAGCTGAGTGACAGCTGATAAGGACTGCCTCCAAACAAAGCAGGCAGTTGTGCAGTCCGCACATAAA
>NW_011190275.1:0-771 GCF_000146605.3 Meleagris gallopavo | reverse complement strand
AAGGAAGGAAGGAAGGAAGGAAGGAAGGAAGGAAGGAAGGAAGGAAGGAAGGAAGGAAGGAAGGAAGGAAGGAAGGAAAAAGAGGAAATTCTGTTTCTTAGATCTCCTCAACTTCAGAATACATCACCAACATGAAGTCAAGGGAGATTCAAAAAGCCAGTAATGAAAATGCTTCCTGCCCCAAGCCCACCTTTGAGACCCCTGTCTCTGTGGCAGCATAAATCATTTTCCTTATTAATGAGAAAAACATTTCTTCCATGTCTGTCTGGGAGACACACATTCTCTCCCTTCCCCAGCAGCAGGCAGAAATGACTCACCTCATGAGCTAATAGACTGTCTGATGTACAAAGTAAACAATTAAAAACCAAACAAACAAACAAACAAAAACCCCAAAACAGATTCCTTTCCCCCCTTTTTTTTGCAGAGACAGAAATGCCTAGTGTTATTTATAAACACTAATAGGTATAAAGGGAAACACAAAGGTATGGATTTTAGGATGCCCTCTGAAACCAAGTTATTCACAAAACATGTGAGTCTCCTCCTTTTCTCTTGGCTGCTGTTGATGGCAATGTCTGGCTACTAATGTCTTTGGAAGGAGTCTTGTTTATTTAATTATCATCACTTTTTTATTGCAGAGTTATAGGAAAAGAAAAATCTCACAAGTGAAACACTATTTTCAGTTTCTCTGTGCCCTGCTAGTTTTATTGTTTTCAAGGTACATGAAACAAACAAATAAAAATGGGGTCTAATCCTAAAGTGGAATGTGTACCA
>NW_011190274.1:0-562 GCF_000146605.3 Meleagris gallopavo | reverse complement strand
GCCTCCACTTCTGAAATACCATTGAGAGTGGCTCAGTGACTGCAGCGGTGAATTGTCTTGGAATTGTGGGATTCATCTCGTCAGGACCCAAATGTTCGGGTCCTCAGGTGGTCCAGAACCTGATCTCCCATCATAGAGTGGGATGGGCAGGGGTCTGTGGGACTGGCATCGCTTCCTCAATCCCCACCTACCAAACCAAAGGTGAGGGCAGTGTATAGTGAGCAGTTACCAAAGAAGATGAAAGCAAAAATGTTGTTGGGTACTTGAGCCTTCTCTGGTGGTAAGCAGCATCGTGCACAGAGTGCAGCCACGTTGCTTTGAGATAGGAGCGCAGCTTTGTGTAAGAGGTACATATGTCGGGCAGTGCCTTCATTAATTTGTTGTGTCCAACAGGTGGCAGCAGAGCTGCGGTGCTCCCGAGTGCCGTAACGACTGCATGATGTGTGGATTTCCATGGGAACAGCAAGGAACCGGCAATTGCATTTTCTGGAATGCCCCGGAAGCTCACTTTGCTGACTGGTAATTGTCTGCCCAACAGGTAAGGGCAATGCACAGCCACCAG
>NW_011190273.1:0-593 GCF_000146605.3 Meleagris gallopavo | reverse complement strand
GTCGGGCAGTGCCTTCATTAATTTGTTGTGTCCAACAGGTGGCAGCAGAGCTGCGGTGCTCCCGAGTGCCGTAACGACTGCATGGAGATGTGTGGATTTCCATGGGAACAGCAAGGAACCGGCAATTGCATTTTCTGGAATGCCCCGGAAGCTCACTTTGCTGACTGGTAATTGTCTGCCCAACAGGTAAGGGCAATGCACAGCCACCAGTGTTTACCCATTCCGTAGCATGGCACAACATGGTGCTCCCAGAGCTCTGAATTGCACTTCGTGGTGCCCGGAAGGCTGCCTGTTCTTTTCTTTCTGCATTCTCCTTGTCTCTGGCTTTTCGCTGTAGCGTTTACCTTTTTTTTGTCCTCTGTGTTCCCTTCTGCATTGTCTTGTCTTCCTGTTTTTGTGTTCCATGCCACATTGTCTTGGCCATTGCCCTTGGCTTTCTTTGCCGCATTCACTTCAGCACTCAGTTTTGGCGTTCCCTGCCGCGTTCTCTTGCCCTCCTGCTTTGGCGTATCCTTCCGCGTAGTCTTGGCCATCGCCCTTTGTATTTCTTTTCACTTTCTCTTGGCCGTTGTCCTTGCCTGCGCATTCACTTG
>NW_011190272.1:0-593 GCF_000146605.3 Meleagris gallopavo | reverse complement strand
GGATAGCTCCTCACTTTCTGAAACGCTCTCCCTGAGAACACTACGTCTGTCGCTCCTCAAACTCTCAGTTGCCTTGTTAGAGCGGGTTTTCCCTTCCACTCTTTTCCTCTCTGAATGCAGATGTGTAGCAGTGGAAAACCTAACTGGGACGAATTAATTGTCGCTCGAAATAAACGCAGAGATATAGTATTCAGAGCTAGGCGAAGTGCATTCTGCATGTAGCCAAGGCGAAGTGCAAACCGCTCCTTTCCGATGTGCGGTCAGGGGCCGGCTCACTCGTCGGAGAAAAGCAGCCGGCTGAAGTGACCCGTTCTCGGCAAGCGAGAAACGCGAGACCGCTGCTGACGGCTGAAAGCGGCGTTCGGGGATGAACGCGATTTCTCGGCCAGCTACGGCATAGTCTTCGGAGCGGTTCAGCGCGAATGCTGCTTTCTGCGCGTTAGAGCGAAGGAGTGCGATTCCGATGCCGACAACTGCGAATTCAGCCTCCTGCACTACCTGCGAGTGGGGGGCTTTTTCTCCGCAGTCCTGAAAGGATCACTCCCCACTTTCTGAAACGGACTCCAAGTGAGCACTACATCTGTCGCTCCTCA
>NW_011190271.1:0-991 GCF_000146605.3 Meleagris gallopavo | reverse complement strand
TGTCCACCACCGTGCTGACAGAGGTGAAGAGTGCTACCCCTGCCTGTTGATGAGGCCTTCTGGCTTCAGCTACAAGAGGCTACGTGCTCTGAGCTCTCATCCTGAAGGACCATTTCAACCACCCAGATATATGCAGGGAAACGAGCAAGGTGAGATGCAAGCAATCCAGGAGACTGCTGGAGTCTGTCGACGGTAACATCCCGGTCGGGCTATCGGGCAAATCAACTAGAGGCAAAGCAATACCAGACCCAGCGCTCACCAACACGGACAGCATCACTCACTGAAGCCATTAAGGTCGGAGGCACCGATCAGGACCACCACCACAGAAAGACCGAGCACGTGCAAGGACGCCGAGCCCTCCGCTGGTGATGTCGGGGAAAGTACCGAGGACGTGCGTGCCGTCTGCTTCTTAACGCAGCACAGCGCACAGCGCTATCTGAGAAACGGGAGAGCCGCGGTCTGCACCGAGCGTCTAAGTCTGCACAAAAGCATCTGCTCTCGGCAGCCACGATGTTCTCGGCAGTAAGAGAGGAGGGCGTGGCTCCGGGCCAGCCAGCAGATGTCACAGCCCAGATGACATCACCCGGAGCCCCGTGCTGTCACAATGCACTGCCGTGACGACGCCGGGCCCTCCCCAAGGACAGCTGGCCGCTGGCTCCAGGCGCCTCATTCGTGAGCTGCACTGCCCGCAGCCGCTCGCCGTGCCCCGTGCCCGAGAGCAGCCCAGCAGCAGACTAGCTCAGCCTCGTCGCGCTCGTCCTCCAAGGCTCACAGAGGTGAGGGAGAGCTCCAGCACACCTCAGGCTGCAGAGCCCGGCCGCGGGATGCGGGCTTAGCTCCACTGCGGGCGAGGGGCTGCAGCACGAGACCGGCAGGGACTGCCGTGAGCAGGAGAAATTGCTGCCGGCCCTTCTGGCTCGGGAGCTGCAAGCCACGTGGCGGACAGACAGCAGCTCGCGGCTGAGCGAAGGAGGCGGCCCGCTCCTGCCTG
>NW_011190270.1:0-715 GCF_000146605.3 Meleagris gallopavo | reverse complement strand
ACTAACTGCTCTGCTCTCGCCTTAGGTTTGGAGGCACGTGCCTGGCAGCATGGACCGGAGCCTGGGTGGGGACGTGGAGACCTCATCGCCCACGCGGCCTCATCTCGGCCCAGTTCCCCAGCCCCGGGCCCCAGTACTCCATCCCGGGGACAACAGGTACGGCGACCATCCCCAGGGCGGGACGCGCATCGGGGACGTCACGGGGCAGAGCAGCTCCCGAGCCTTTCCCCGTCCTGTCGGAGCCTCCCGCAGACTCGGCTTGGCAGCTGCACGGAGGCGCTCCGGGGGCTCTCGCTACGGAGCGCCTGCGCGCGTGGTGCGGGAAGGCCTTTGGAAACTACTGGCTACAGGCAGCGTGTGGCCAAAGCTCCGCTCTCTTTTTCCCGTGACTTTGCAAAGCACTGGCAGGCGTTTGCACTCGGGGTCTGACTCTTGTGCGCTGCGAGGCCCCGCACGGCTCGCCTCCGTTGGTCTGGGAGGAAGAAGTCACGCGGGAAGGGAATGTCGGGGGGCCGGGCGCCTAACTGCGCCTGTTCCACAGGAGCTTGAAAGGTGCAGCTGCACAGGGGTGTGCTCTCTTCTGCTTTTCCTCCTAGGCTTCGTGGGCCACAGCCCCACCAAGGCCCGTGCCCCCGCGTACACGTTTCGCGGGACCAAACCGCCTGCGGCCGAGAGCTGCGGGCCGGGTCCCTGCTACTTTGTGGAGCCCGCCATC
>NW_011190269.1:0-598 GCF_000146605.3 Meleagris gallopavo | reverse complement strand
CAGACTCGGCTTGGCAGCTGCACGGAGGCGCTCCGGGGGCTCTCGCTACGGAGCGCCTGCGCGCGTGGTGCGGGAAGGCCTTTGGAAACTACTGGCTACAGGCAGCGTGTGGCCAAAGCTCCGCTCTCTTTTTCCCGTGACTTTGCAAAGCACTGGCAGGCGTTTGCACTCGGGGTCTGACTCTTGTGCGCTGCGAGGCCCCGCACGGCTCGCCTCCGTTGGTCTGGGAGGAAGAAGTCACGCGGGAAGGGAATGTCGGGGGGCCGGGCGCCTAACTGCGCCTGTTCCACAGGAGCTTGAAAGGTGCAGCTGCACAGGGGTGTGCTCTCTTCTGCTTTTCCTCCTAGGCTTCGTGGGCCACAGCCCCACCAAGGCCCGTGCCCCCGCGTACACGTTTCGCGGGACCAAACCGCCTGCGGCCGAGAGCTGCGGGCCGGGTCCCTGCTACTTTGTGGAGCCCGCCATCACCAGGAACGGGAAGTACGTGGCTCCGGGCGCCCACCTTTGCGGACGACCCACGACGGAGACCACCGTCACCCCCGGACCCAGTGAGTACCACGTCTGCAGCGCTTCCCCCACACGCGGCGTTTGCCCTGGC
>NW_011190268.1:0-548 GCF_000146605.3 Meleagris gallopavo | reverse complement strand
CAGGCGTTTGCACTCGGGGTCTGACTCTTGTGCGCTGCGAGGCCCCGCACGGCTCGCCTCCGTTGGTCTGGGAGGAAGAAGTCACGCGGGAAGGGAATGTCGGGGGGCCGGGCGCCTAACTGCGCCTGTTCCACAGGAGCTTGAAAGGTGCAGCTGCACAGGGGTGTGCTCTCTTCTGCTTTTCCTCCTAGGCTTCGTGGGCCACAGCCCCACCAAGGCCCGTGCCCCCGCGTACACGTTTCGCGGGACCAAACCGCCTGCGGCCGAGAGCTGCGGGCCGGGTCCCTGCTACTTTGTGGAGCCCGCCATCACCAGGAACGGGAAGTACGTGGCTCCGGGCGCCCACCTTTGCGGACGACCCACGACGGAGACCACCGTCACCCCCGGACCCAGTGAGTACCACGTCTGCAGCGCTTCCCCCACACGCGGCGTTTGCCCTGGCTCAGCTCGCGCCCTGCTGGAGCTGTAGGTCTTTTGTGAGAGAACACAAACCGCTCCGAGCAGCGATAAACACGCCCTCGGACGAAGGACAGCTGCGCAGCACCACG
>NW_011190267.1:0-527 GCF_000146605.3 Meleagris gallopavo | reverse complement strand
CTTTTCCAACGTGTATTTTTGTGTAAGTAAAATTGAACCGCTGACTCATTTCTAGCAGTGGTGACCAGCTCAGGTGTGTTGGATGGTATCGTGGACATTGAGGCTCTGCTCACCTGGATCAACGGTGAGTTTGAGGACTGCAGAGCTTGCGGGTGGGTGTCTGGCACAGAGTGGGTGTAGGAAGGCAGCTGTCGCCATCTGGGGGGATGTTCTGGCTTTTTCAGACATGGCAGGTGCTCTCGAGGATCCCCAGGAGAACCAAGATGGTTCCAAAGCCAGAGAGAAATACCTGAAGAGTGACCTGCTTCAGGATGAGCTGCTGGGGGAACGAGACAGCCAGGAAAGAGAACAACTCATTGCATGGATCAGTGCCACGGAGCCACAAAGCCCTGATGTCTCCAGCAGCCCTGCCCCTCCCAGGGAGCTTCATCGCCCAGCTCCCTGACTTCCCACAGCACAGCAGGGAGCTCAAGGAGGAAGCACGGGCTGCCACCAGGACCCCCACCGGCCCATTCTGGGGACCGCCG
>NW_011190266.1:0-485 GCF_000146605.3 Meleagris gallopavo | reverse complement strand
TGAGCCTTAGACCTCAGGACTGGGATCCTACCATCCTCCCAGGGCTATTGGGTCACCTGCACGGCCCTGATTTTCCTTGAAAGAGAAGCAAGGGTTTTGAAGGCGACTGATACGTACCACGCCACAGCAAGGAGAGGAGGTGCCCACGCAGGCATCTCTCTGCTGTTCCCAGGGTTGCTGCCTATCCTACTGCAGCAAGAAGAACGGGTGCTGGGGCCTCTATCTTCTCAGTCCCACTGTGGACAGCCAACCTCATTGCTTTCTGCCCTTTGCTGCGCTGCAGGACTGGCACTGCTCCCAGCCCATACTGAAAGCCTGGGGAATGCCAGGCCCAGGTCCCTGCCTTCAGGGATCAGGACAGCCACTGTGTCCTCTCTGTAGAAGACGGCTGAGTAGTGAGCAGAGGAGCTGCAGCTGCTGTTCCTACACAGGAAGGAGCAGAAGAACATTTGTGAGATCGCTTAACAGGGAGAGCACCTTCTCCC
>NW_011190265.1:0-1151 GCF_000146605.3 Meleagris gallopavo | reverse complement strand
CGGCCCTGATTTTCCTTGAAAGAGAAGCAAGGGTTTTGAAGGCGACTGATACGTACCATGCCACAGCAAGGAGAGGAGGTGGCCACGCAGGCATCTCTCTGCTGTTCCCAGGGTTGCTGCCTATCCTACTGCAGCAAGAAGAACGGGTGCTGGGGCCTCTATCTTCTCAGTCCCACTGTGGACAGCCAACCTCATTGCTTTCTGCCCTTTGCTGCGCTGCAGGACTGGCACTGCTCCCAGCCCATACTGAAAGCCTGGGGAATGCCAGGCCCAGGTCCCTGCCTTCAGGGATCAGGACAGCCACTGTGTCCTCTCTGTAGAAGACGGCTGAGTAGTGAGCAGAGGAGCTGCAGCTGCTGGTCCTACACAGGAAGGAGCAGAAGAACATTTGTGAGATCGCTTAACAGGGAGAGCACCTTCTCCCTGGAAGGGTGTGACAGGGACCTACTACTCACTGACTGTGTGTCCTGGTGGGCTCCCTCCTGCAATTACAGGGGTTGATGTCCTCAGCCAAAGGAGCCCCTCTGGCTGAGGATCTGCAGGAGCATTTTTTGGGACTGCTGCCTCTTGGCTGGGGCTGCAGTTGCAGGTGCAGCCAATCTCTGGGAGCTTACACCTCCTGGCTGGTTGCAGCGTGGGGCTTTGCTGCATGTAGAGCAGAGTGTCCCAGAGTCAGATCTGTTCTGAGTGCATCCTTTGCCCTTCTCTTCCACCCTGTGTCCTTGCCCCAAGTTCCTCTGCTGCCATACCCGTCCTCAGTTATTTGACATTTTTAGTGGGCTCTTTTGAAAAGGAAGCCCGCACCAGCTTCTGCAGCTCATCAGCAGTTTGTCTGGCTTTGTTCAAATCTCGAATTGCTGAGAAGAGCTCCTGCATGAGGGAGATTGGAACGTTGATCTCAGTGCGATTTGGAGGCTGTGGCAGATCAGAGGGTCTCTGCTCACTGGAGGAGCGCTTTCTCTTTCGAGACACTCTTCTTGGAGGAGCTGGCTTGTCCTGGGTGTGTCCCTTGCCCTTCTGCTCCTGCCCACTGGTAGCGTCAGGTGGCAATCCGCTACTCACTGCAGCTGTACCCATCTGGACACCTGCTACATCAACATTCTGAGATGGAGCAGGGAGCTTGGGTCTCCAAGAGCAGCCCACTCCCAGGT
>NW_011190264.1:0-966 GCF_000146605.3 Meleagris gallopavo | reverse complement strand
ACACCCACAGTCTGCAAAATAGTTTGCCACAAGGAGACAATGCTGAGGGCCGAGAGAGGTCTGTGCCAAGGAGCGCATCTGCAAGCCACAAGAGAAACGTCACCCTGCAGCCCTTCTCCTCTGAAACAGAAGGGAACACCTTATAAAGACAGAGCACACTTCATAAGCTCAAAATCCAACACGTCAAGCTGGCAAGAGAGGATTCTGAACTGCCATCCCTTACGCTTCCCTCCACAGTGGGGTCCGTCACGCAGAGATAAGTAGCAACTTAGTGGCATTGGCAGGGCTCTTTCTTGCAGCTCTCCTTCTGATGTTTAGGACTAAAATCATAAACAAATCATAACAGAAGTTCTCTGTGAAAACTCTGAAAACACTGTTCTAGCAAACAAGTCCAATAAATGCTAGTAAAAATTCCTGCATCAAAAAGAAACAAAGATGGCAAGGCCGGGCAGAAATAGGCAGTGTGCATGTTGAAAGGCATTTCAGAGCCTAATGGCTCTTGCTAAGCACACCTGACTCGTGTTAAAAGCTGAACAGTCACAAGAATACCTGTTTCCATCAACTGCCATCATCCACAACAGCCAGACTTCTGAGGTCACCCAGCCCAAACATTCTTTTTGCTCGCACTTTATTCCCGCAAGAGAGATTTGATCACGGCACGTGCATCAGTCTTCAAACACCCCATCCTAGCAGCAAGGAGCAAGGAGTGGCACTTTACAGGCGGGAATCCCAACAGCAGGTGTTGTGCTAAAGGTGTGAGGTGAAGGGAACATCCCTATCCAGATATCAGTGTTAGTACGGAAGGTTCAGTTATGGCATGCTGACTAGAAGAAAAATAGGACTGTTACCTTGTACTTTTTCTTTTGCCTCTCTCATCATGAAGATCTGAGGATGACCAAAGCCTGTTGCCGTGAGCTTTGCTGAACCCATCAGTATTGTGGCTTAGAGGTATTACACCAGCACACG
>NW_011190263.1:0-539 GCF_000146605.3 Meleagris gallopavo | reverse complement strand
CCTAGCAGCAAGGAGCAAGGAGTGGCACTTTACAGGCGGGAATCCCAACAGCAGGTGTTGTGCTAAAGGTGTGAGGTGAAGGGAACATCCCTATCCAGATATCAGTGTTAGTACGGAAGGTTCAGTTATGGCATGCTGACTAGAAGAAAAATTAGGACTGTTACCTTGTACTTTTTCTTTTTTGCCTCTCTCATCATGAAGATCTGAGGATGACCAAAGCCTGTTGCCGTGAGCTTTGCTGAACCCATCAGTATTGTGGCTTAGAGGTATTACACCAGCACACGGCACAGGAGAACTCTGTAACCAAAGTGCCAAGGGAAGAAGAAGGGGAACTGTTTAAATTCATTACCTCCTGTAAGCCAATAGTCATTGGCTTCTTGTCACACCCTACTCCCATAAAGCAGGATAACAAGGATTTAACGATGTTTACAAACGTGGTAGAGATTGCTGTATACAACCAAGCACACACGGCTGAGCGCGCTCTCCTGTCTCTATCCCAATTCTAGAAACACCCACATACAGATGTGCACGTGTCCCTA
>NW_011190262.1:0-505 GCF_000146605.3 Meleagris gallopavo | reverse complement strand
GCTGACTAGAAGAAAAATAGGACTGTTACCTTGTACTTTTTCTTTTTTGCCTCTCTCATCATGAAGATCTGAGGAATGACCAAAGCCTGTTGCCGTGAGCTTTGCTGAACCCATCAGTATTGTGGCTTAGAGGTATTACACCAGCACACGGCACAGGAGAACTCTGTAACCAAAAGTGCCAAGGGAAGAAGAAGGGGAACTGTTTAAATTCATTACCTCCTGTAAGCCAATAGTCATTGGCTTCTTGTCACACCCTACTCCCATAAAAGCAGGATAACAAGGATTTAACGATGTTTACAAAACGTGGTAGAGATTGCTGTATACAACCAAGCACACACGGCTGAGCGCGCTCTCCTGTCTCTATCCCAATTCTAGAAACACCCACATACAGATGTGCACGTGTCCCTACTGCTTCTCCTCGTTCCCCTGGGGCTCCGCTGACCACGATGAGGCCATGTTGGTCTTGGTTGGAGAGCAGAGCTGGTGCTCTGGTGAGCGTGCTGCA
>NW_011190261.1:0-518 GCF_000146605.3 Meleagris gallopavo | reverse complement strand
TTCTATGAGTCTGTGACTTCTGTGGTTCAGATATTCCATGATTCTAAAAGTCATGGCCTTTTTTCTTTTCTTGGCAGCAATAAATAAGGAGGAAACCTGTCTGCCATAGCCCAGGTCTGTTATTCACTCCTGATCTCCTGCCTGACAACAAAGGCACTAAGAGGACACTGCCAGCCTTTTGATGTCGATGTGTCCATGTCACCCAGCTGTTCCCACAGCCCAAGTAGAAACATAGAATGGCCTGTGTTGAAAAGGACCACAATAATCATCTAGATTCAACCCCCCTGCTACGCACAGGGTCTCCAAGCACCAGACCAGGCTGCCCAGAGCCACATCCAGCCTGGCCTTGATGGCCCCACCTATGGACTTCCAGGTCCCTGTCACCAACCAGTTCCCATTTGGTGCGACAGGGGGATGTGGCTGCTGTCCCCCGGGGACACCCATCCTGCCCTGGCCCTGTTGGCTGCGGCCAGTCCTTCTCCTCCTGCCTTAAGTCCTTGGGGACAAACCCTGCAGGG
>NW_011190260.1:0-486 GCF_000146605.3 Meleagris gallopavo | reverse complement strand
CTTGCTAGAAAGCGCCTTGCAGAGCGTGCATCGTGTCCTGCACCAGGCAGAGCGCTGCACATCTCTCATCTCTCCAGGCTTCGGGGCTTTGAAGCTGCGCAGTGTTCTTGGGAGTTGGTCCCCCAGAACTCCAGAGCACATTGAGCTGTTCCCTGGCAATTCACAGCTTGCAGAGTGTCAAACACAACAAAGAAAGAAGGAAAGAAAGAGGCAAAGGCCATGGCTGTGTACAGAAGCGCTCAGGAAGGCTTCAGCAGGAGAAAGAAACCTGCTGCAACGAGTCAACTAAGCAAAGGGTTTACACCTCACAGGGACAGAATTTCCCACCCCAGAAGCACTGCCAGCAAACAGCACAGTATTTGGAAAGCAGCGCGTCCCAATCTGCCTCCTTGCCCTGCTCTAGCCGCTCAGCCAAACACAGAAATAAAACACACAAACTCTCTGTTTCTTTGCTCGTGGCAGCCACAAAGCTCACGTTTTAGTGAC
>NW_011190259.1:0-496 GCF_000146605.3 Meleagris gallopavo | reverse complement strand
AGGGTGATGAGCTGAGATGAAGATATTGGTTTTAGTAGTGCTTTAAGTTGAGTGGAGGAACGTTTGAATGAGGGTTATGTGCTTTCTTTGGGACCATAAGGTTTTTTTGCGGAGGGAAAGAGCCAGCTTTTCATGGGCTATATGTAGCCTTTGGCAAGGGCAGACAATGCAATCTGTCAGTAAGCCATTGGAGGTGCTTCAGGTTTGTAAACTTGTCCTTTTATTTTTTAGGCAGACGTTTGGAGCATGGGTGCACTGCGGTATGCTCTGTTGTGTGGGCTTCTTCCTTTTGATGCTGCCAGTGTGATGGCACTCTGCAGGAGGATAACAGTAGGTATCAGTGGTGCTAGAATGCACTGAGAAGGGAACTAGCTGAGCGTGACAGGAGGCCTTGCTTTTCTGATGGCAGGACGTGCTGAGCTGTGCTGTGGGTGGAAAGGCCTGTCTGCTGAGGATTGTCCCTTTGTTTGCTGCTGTTTCCACCAGGATTTTGTGG
>NW_011190258.1:0-1009 GCF_000146605.3 Meleagris gallopavo | reverse complement strand
ATTGGAGGTGCTTCAGGTTTGTAAACTTGTCCTTTTATTTTTTAGGCAGACGTTTGGAGCATGGGTGTACTGCGGTATGCTCTGTTGTGTGGGCTTCTTCCTTTTGATGCTGCCAGTGTGATGGCACTCTGCAGGAGGATAACAGTAGGTATCAGTGGTGCTAGAATGCACTGAGAAGGGAACTAGCTGAGCGTGACAGGAGGCCTTGCTTTTCTGATGGCAGGACGTGCTGAGCTGTGCTGTGGGTGGAAAGGCCTGTCTGCTGAGGATTGTCCCTTTGTTTGCTGCTGTTTCCACCAGGATTTTGTGGATTTGGTTCTACGCTTGGTTGACCTATGTGGCACTGTAGCCTGCTTCTATACTGTGAGAGCATACAGAGTTGAAGGAGAAGAATTTACTTGCCCGTGGGCTAATTTTTGTGTCTGGTTCCTCAACTGCTCCCTATGCTACCTGCAGTAAAAATAAAAATACATGGTTTGATTTCCCAGAAAGGAATGTTATTAAGTGCCAGCTCTTCTCATGTCTAGGAAGAGCAAAGTTGTGCACCTCCTCTCAGAATTTGCTCTTCCAGAATCAGGAGGAAATGTAGGAGCCCAGCTGATTTGAATTCAGCAGTTGGTTCTGTTTCCTTTCAGAGTGCATAACAACCTGAGCGTGTTAATCAAGTGACGTGGCTTTTTAGTCTGGTATGAACTGTGTTGTGCATTGAGACTTTGTCCATTTGTAAGCAGGCCTTTGTCCATTTCTGCAGGACTGCAGGAAACCCCATTGTGCTAATCCTTACTCCTAGATGCAGAATGTGGCAGATGGAAAATGCTCCAACTGCTTCAGGTGTTCATTTCCTTCAAATTGGGAATAGTTTTGGACTGAGAGTTTGTAAGCAGAAGGGAGCTCTTGGAGGTGTCAAAGATTGTTCTGCACCATTTAGTTCTATCTGTCTGATGCACACAGGAGCTGAGAGCTGCACTGCTTGAGCTGGTGGAACTTGGTTAAGTGAACTGGGAGGAGC
>NW_011190257.1:0-480 GCF_000146605.3 Meleagris gallopavo | reverse complement strand
TTTTAGTCTGGTATGAACTGTGTTGTGCATTGAGACTTTGTCCATTTGTAAGCAGGCCTTTGTCCATTTCTGCAGGACTGCAGGAAACCCTTTGTGCTAATCCTTACTCCTAGATGCAGAATGTGGCAGATGGAAAATGCTCCAACTGCTTCAGGTGTTCATTTCCTTGAAATTGGGAATAGTTTTGGACTGAGAGTTTGTAAGCAGAAGGGAGCTCTTGGAGGTGTCAAAGATTGTTTCTGCACCATTTAGTTCTATCTGTCTGATGCACACAGGAGCTGAGAGCTGCACTGCTTGAGCTGGTGGAACTTGGTTAAGTGAACTGGGAGGAGCAAGTTTCAGAACTTAGTCAGAATGCAGTAAAAAGGATAGTCTCACAGGCATTAAGATTCTGGCTTGCTATTTCTGCACTGAATTTGTTTAATTTGATGTGGCTGTGATCTGAAAAGCGCTTGAAATGCAGCCACTGAGGCATTGTTG
>NW_011190256.1:0-575 GCF_000146605.3 Meleagris gallopavo | reverse complement strand
GAAGAAAAAGCACAGGTCCGACTGGCGGCCCAGGAGCAGCACTTAGTTATCACGGTAACCCCATGAGATGCACCTGGATGTTCTGGCACATTTCTGATTGCTTCTTAAGCACACACCACCAAGAGCCTACAAGGACAACTCTACAACTCTCTGGAGAGGCTCTTACACTGATGTGCACTGCGTGCAAAATTGAGGAGAGGGAGTGGTACGAGGCTTTTTTTTCCCTAAGGCCAAGTCCAAAACTGACACACCAGTTGTCTAAAGCACTTCTGCCTACAGATTCTGAAGACTCGGGGCCTACGTCAATGAGAAGGACACGCATAACAAAATCCACGTAGGTGTCATGGCTACAATGTCTGCCTGCTCCTCTGGAAGCTGGGTCATTTTCTCAGCACAGAAATACTAAGCTTTCAACCTCCGTTCACTGCAACTTTATGATCTGTTGATTCCTGAACCTGCCACTACAGCTTACTTCCATCAACTCTGCCTGGAATTGCTTTAGTGCAATCACGTCTGGTCTCTTAACTCACAAATTATCTTCATCTTTTGAAGATGGCAGCAGCTGCACGTCCTCC
>NW_011190255.1:0-750 GCF_000146605.3 Meleagris gallopavo | reverse complement strand
CTTACACTGATGTGCACTGCGTGCAAAATTGAGGAGAGGGAGTGGTACGAGGCATTTTTCCCTAAGGCCAAGTCCAAAACTGACACACCAGTTGTCTAAAGCACTTCTGGCTACAGATTCTGAAGACTCGGGGCCTACGTCAATGAGAAGGACATGCATAACAAAATCCACGTAGGTGTCATGGCTACAGTGTCTGCCTGCTCCTCTGGAAGCTGGGTCATTTTCTCAGCACAGAAATACTAAGCTTTCAACCTCCATTCATTGCAACTTTATGATCTGTTGATTCGTGAACCTGCCACTACAGCTTACTTCCATCAACTCTGCCTGGAATTGCTTTAGTGCAATCACGTCTGGTCTCTTAACTCACAAATTATCTTCATCTTTTGAAGATGGCAGCAGCTGCACGTCCTCCACACAGAATAGCAAAATATCAAAACAATCCTCTCTGTTCTTGCACACAGTAGCTGTTAACTTGCTGCATGGGGTCAGATACGAACTCTGCCGCAGAAAGAAAGAAAGAAAGAAAGAAATGTGTGTTTGGTCTGTTTGGTAAATAAACCCAGAGCTCAGAGCACGGCTGTGTCACAGGGGCAGGTTTATGAGTCAACACATCATAATGTTTCGGGGAACAGAGATGCCAAGCTTGATGATTACCTGTTGAGAAAATTCCTTATGGAGAGAGAATTTAAATCTGCTTTAAGTGAATGCTTAAGCAAGGAAGTTTTAATTTCATTTTCCATAAATGCCTGT
>NW_011190254.1:0-687 GCF_000146605.3 Meleagris gallopavo | reverse complement strand
GTATTGGTGTGCAAACACTTGCTCAAAGTCACAATGTCATCGTAGCGATTTGAACTGTTCCAGTGATGTCCTTAATGGCCGAGACAACTCTCAGGAAATTTTTAAAAGGCGTTAAAAAGGGCTTATTTTGAGAGATGCTTGAGCACTGAGAATGGCAGTGAGTGCCTCCAAGGCAGTCAGGAGGCTCAGAGTATGCAGCTGTTGATCTTTCAGCCTGTATGGGGCTGATGAGTTGATTGTCTGGCCATGTAAGCAACTGCATTTAGGAATTATGAGCGCTCTTTCTAGTAACAAATGAGACATTATCATCAACTGGAGACAAAAGAAATATCTTTTGTTCCCGTTTCTGTTGGAGAAAAACCAAAATGTGACCGAGCATTTATAGGATGAATAAGAAGAGATTGAGTCCTGATGACGCAAACTTGCAGATCTTCAGCTGGCCTAAGCACCTTTTGAGTCCCCAAGAAAATTCACTTTTAAAATGACCAAAACAAAGTACGAAGTACATCAGAAGGGATTTCTGAAGGTGATTCTGTCCCACACCATGACCCTACAAAGGACCAAATCAGAGGCTATATCCAACTTCAGAGTTGCATCATGTTGCACAAGTCCATATGCAGTGAAGCTCTGAAGAACTGTGCAGACTTTCTTTTTTTTTTTTTGTAATAGTTGTTTCATCATGGAGAT
>NW_011190253.1:0-870 GCF_000146605.3 Meleagris gallopavo | reverse complement strand
GCACCTCCCCATCCCCAAAGTCCCACTGAACTCACCCACTGCTGGCAGCTGGACGCTTGAGGCAGGGGGGTCTGACGGCCATCACCTATAGGGTCCCACCCTGGGTCTCCAGAAACCGTTGCAGCAGTCGCAACTAGAAAAAAAGTTGCATTAGAAAATACCCAGGCTCCTAAAATCAATGCACCTGGATGATTCAGAAAACAAAGCTTCAAGGTGGGATCTCAAAGCTCCACCTGAGACAAACCCCTTTGAAATCCAACCCACAATACCATAAAAATACAACACCAGGACGAAAACCGTTCACAAAGAGACTGGTTAATGGCAGCACGCCGCGTTACTTGGCCTGACAAGGTCGCTATCCCATTGCAAACGGGTTTATGATCCTCCATGGAGGACCTTCACACCCATACTCGTCAATTAGGCACGAGGGAGGCGAGGTACGAAGAAGCGTTTGAAAGCCCAGAGTTGACAAAATCTTTGGCAGGGATGAGGAACACTTGATTGTACAACAGGCTCCCTCCCGTCTTTATGAACCTTAGTGTCCATATTAACCCTCCTAGAGGCCTCGGAGGCCACTGTCCAACAGGTTGCCCAGCTGGTAGCTGATGTGGGGGAGTCAGAGTGCCTGAGAACAAGGCGCAATGTCAGGGTGGTGGATGGAGCCAACGTACTCCCAGTCACTAAGACCAGAAAGGCCGCCCCACGGACACCCCCTGACAGGGCCCCATGCGGGTGTCCCAGAAACAAATGTTCAACCATCTCACACGGCTGGGCGGCCTTTGCCAAGATCGACCGGCAACCTCATCATATTTTACTGCAGTGACGGAAACAGCTGCGAGACGATCAAAAACTTCAAAGTACTCCCAAAAG
>NW_011190252.1:0-650 GCF_000146605.3 Meleagris gallopavo | reverse complement strand
GGGTTTATGATCCTCCATGGAGGACCTTCACACCCATACTCGTCAATTAGGCACGAGGGAGGCGAGGTACGAAGAAGCGTTTGAAAGCCCAGAGTTGACAAAATCTTTGGCAGGGATGAGGAACACTTGATTGTACAACAGGCTCCCTCCCGTCTTTATGAACCTTAGTGTCCATATTAACCCTCCCTAGAGGCCTCGGAGGCCACTGTCCAACAGGTTGCCCAGCTGGTAGCTGATGTGGGGGAGTCAGAGTGCCTGAGAACAAGGCGCAATGTCAGGGTGGTGGATGGAGCCAACGTACTCCCAGTCACTAAGACCAGAAAGGCCGCCCCACGGACACCCCCTGACAGGGCCCCATGCGGGTGTCCCAGAAACAAATGTTCAACCATCTCACACGGCTGGGCGGCCTTTGCCAAGATCGACCGGCAACCTCATCATATTTTACTGCAATGACGGAAACAGCTGCGAGACGATCAAAAACTTCAAAGTACTCCCAAAAGAGCCAGGCTACGAATAACGCAGCAAATGCCAATGGGAACCTGGAACTCAGAGAACTTTACAGTCCCTAGGAGAAGAAAAAAGCCTCCTCGGGTGACTTGAGCTACGATGCCCAGCCACCTGAGGAAAAAGAGCTGGCCATCGGGCAGTTT
>NW_011190251.1:0-1270 GCF_000146605.3 Meleagris gallopavo | reverse complement strand
GGAGCCAACGTACTCCCAGTCACTAAGACCAGAAAGGCCGCCCCACGGACACCCCCTGACAGGGCCCCATGCGGGTGTCCCACAAACAAACGTTCAACCATCTCACACGGCTGGGCGGCCTTTGCCAAGATCGACCGGCAACCTCATCATATTTTACTGCAGTGACGGAAACAGCTGCGAGACGATCAAAAACTTCAAAGTACTCCCAAAAGAGCCAGGCTACGAATAACGCAGCAAATGCCAATGGGAACCTGGAACTCAGAGAACTTTACAGTCCCTAGGAGAAGAAAAAGCCTCCTCGGGTGACTTGAGCTACGATGCCCAGCCACCTGAGGAAAAAGAGCTGGCCATCGGGCAGTTTATGGCACGACAGGGGATGGGGGTTCCCCTGTAACGGGGGCCTCCGGGCGGGACCAGAGGCCCTGTGTCAAATGAGCAACTTTTCGGTCCCCAAAAAGCGCACAACGGGTTACGGCAGCGGTGGACACGGGCACGCAAACGGAAGACACTCACCTGCTCCATCTCCGAAGAATGAGCTGCATTTGGAGCTGAAGAGGACGCCTGTGTGGTTCAAGAGGAATTCCACAACGGCCGACTGGATCTGCAACTCCATGAAGGCAGCTCTTGTGCTGGCGCAGGCAGACTCGCTCTGCTGTGCTCTGAAGAAAAGGCAGATGACGTCATGTTGGAATACAAGGAAAACTGTTCAGAGCAGCAGCTGTGGAGCAAGAGAAACAGCTGAGAACCAAGAACACCTTTAGAAGAAGAGAAAAAGCCACAGGAACGGCTCGCGGCTCTGACTGGAGAAGCGCCCGCACGCACGGTTAAGGAGCGCCTGCAGAACACTCTGGGAGGAGCAGCCCTCCTGGCTGATGCCTGCTTGCCAGCAGCCACTCTGCAGCTTTTCTCAAAGGGTGCAGCACACTGATCCCTTCTGAAAGTCACGTTTCTCTGCGGTTCTTTTCCTGTTGCTTGTCTTAGTCAATAAGTAACTGCACTGCACTTATTCTACATCCTGCTTGCAGAGGCTCATTCGGCGCAGCCTGAGCTCCCGAGCAAGAAGGAACGGCAGCAAAGCCCTCACCCAGCGAGGCCACGCACCGCTACGTCTCCAGCATCGCATCCCAGCAGGGCGCTCGCTCCTCCCTGCTGAAATACACCTCTGCAAAGGGCACAGGCTCCTGCAAGCCAAGAGCTCCTCGCTGGGAACAGCCAAGGCCCAGGGAAGCAGCTCACAGAGGAGAGAAACTCCAGTCTCAGCAGCTTCTCT
>NW_011190250.1:0-581 GCF_000146605.3 Meleagris gallopavo | reverse complement strand
TTGCTTGTCTTAGTCAATAAGTAACTGCACTGCACTTATTCTACATCCTGCTTGCAGAGGCTCATTCGGCGCAGCCTGAGCTCCCGAGCAAGAGGAACGGCAGCAAAGCCCTCACCCAGCGAGGCCACGCACCGCTACGTCTCCAGCATCGCATCCCAGCAGGGCGCTCGCTCCTCCCTGCTGAAATACACCTCTGCAAAGGGCACAGGCTCCTGCAAGCCAAGAGCTCCTCGCTGGGAACAGCCAAGGCCCAGGGAAGCAGCTCACAGAGGAGAGAAACTCCAGTCTCAGCAGCTTCTCTGCCCCCAGCACACAAATGCTGGACGAGGGCATCCCGCTGCCCCCTGCACTCCCATCTCTTGCCCCTTGCCCTCTCCTGGCTGCTTGCCCAAGCAACCTGAGATGGATGCACGGTAGCCTTGGGCTGCTCTCCTCCAGCACCGATCACAGGTGAAAGGCAGATGTTCAACTGGAGCCTGCTGGGACAAGAGAAATGGCAGGGGAGGTGTGCTCCCTCCTCTCCCTTTCTTTCTCTCTCCCACCTTCCTCCCATGGCCTGGCACGGCAAGACAGTGAGCAAC
>NW_011190249.1:0-631 GCF_000146605.3 Meleagris gallopavo | reverse complement strand
GGGAAGCAGCTCACAGAGGAGAGAAACTCCAGTCTCAGCAGCTTCTCTGCCCCCAGCACACAAATGCTGGACGAGGGCATCCCGCTGCCCCCTGCACTCCCATCTCTTGCCCCTTGCCCTCTCCTGGCTGCTTGCCCAAGCAACCTGAGATGGATGCACGGTAGCCTTTGGCTGCTCTCCTCCAGCACCGATCACAGGTGAAAGGCAGATGTTCAACTGGAGCCTGCTGGGACTAGAGAAATGGCAGGGGAGGTGTGCTCCCTCCTCTCCCTTTCTTTCTCTCTCCCACCTTCCTCCCATGGCCTGGCACGGCAAGACAGTGAGCAACGCTCCCAGTAACACCCTGACTACATCAGATCAATGATCACAAAACCACCTCAAAACGGGGGGCTGAAAGAATTCACAGCAGAGCCCCGGCTCAGCAGCTGAGGGCCAAGGGAGCGTGTGCCTAAAAACAAGGTATAGCAGTGAGTCAATCACCTTAATTACCCCCAAAATAGTCAGCAGCACAAGCACCTCTGAAGCTCTTCTGCACAGCAGCGGGCTGCGGGACGAGCCCTCCCCTCAAGCAGGGATGCCTCTTGAGCTCACATCTGCACAAAGAGCCTTTCCACCTTGACGTCAAGACACC
>NW_011190248.1:0-677 GCF_000146605.3 Meleagris gallopavo | reverse complement strand
CATCCTTAGTAAGTGACTAGCAGTTTGGTTTGAGCTTTGTTAGCTTCTCTAAGGTTACATCTTCGCACACATAGGACCCCTTAGACACAACCTCTTGGATGCGTCTGGGACTCGGCGCGGATCCAGCTGTGCTGAGGATCCTTTCCGCTGCGGTTTGAGGAGCTCAGACAGCAAGGGGGTCCGATCTGAACCTCGTGACACAGCGGGAGGCCTCCTGTATGCGTGTGTTTAACCCTGCCCTCTGCGTGGAAAATACCAAGCGTATCCAGCCATCTCCAGCCTCGCTAGCTCACCGTTCTATCACTACAGAATATCTACATTACATCGGGACATTCCTGCTTCTCTCTTAGGAGCGTATATTGTAGCTGTACCCATCTGTTATAAACTGGCAGAGCCTGCACAATGGCAGCTAGGGACACCAGCTGATTACAAGAGTCATGGAGTGAACTCCGGTCCCAAATCCTTAGATGAATGGGCTCATGACAACTGTTACAATTGAGAAACAAGACATCCCTGGGGGCCACCAAGGGATAAAAGGGGGAAAAAACGTTATCTGCAAAATGCCACGTTTGGAAGTTACGTGTGAAGCAAGGGAGAACAGAAATAAACAAGAGCAGGGAGCAGAAACTAAAGCAAAGGGGTTCTAGTTTTTTGAATAATCTACAGAAATTGATTTT
>NW_011190247.1:0-401 GCF_000146605.3 Meleagris gallopavo | reverse complement strand
CCTTTCCACCCACAGCACAGCTCAGCACGTTCTGCCATCAGAAAAGCAAGGCCTCCTGTCACGCTCAGCTAGTCCCCTTCTCAGTGCATTCTAGCACCACTGATACCTACTTTTATCCTCCTGCAGAGTGCCATCACACTGGCAGCATCAAAAGGAAGAAGCCCACACAACAGAGCATACCGCAGTACACCCATGCTCCAAACGTCTGACCTAAAAAATAAAAGGACAAGTTTACAAACCTGAAGCACCTCCAATGGCTTACTGACAGATTGCATTGTCTGCCCTTGCCAAAGGCTACATATAGCCCATGAAAAGCTGGCTCCTTCCCTCCGCAAAAAACCTTATGGTCCCAAAGAAAGCACATAACCCTCATTCAAACGTTCCTCCACTCAACTTATAGC
>NW_011190246.1:0-593 GCF_000146605.3 Meleagris gallopavo | reverse complement strand
AAAAATAAAAGGACAAGTTTACAAACCTGAAGCACCTCCAATGGCTTACTGACAGATTGCATTGTCTGCCCTTGCCAAAGGCTACATATAGCCCATGAAAAGCTGGCTCTTTCCCTCCGCAAAAAACCTTATGGTCCCAAAGAAAGCACATAACCCTCATTCAAACGTTCCTCCACTCAACTTAAAGCACTACTAAAACCCATATCTTCATCTCAGCTCATCACCCTGCTGCAGAACCTTGTATCTACAAGGATTTCTCTGGCAAAAATGAAATCAAACCCATCACAAGGGATTTGGCACAGTTACGTGCTCCTGCCTACAACGAGAGCTGGCAGCAGTCACCTGTGAGGCTCTGCTGCTGTTCTCTTTATGTACAGGCACAACCAGATTCATACACCTCCCAGTGCAATTCTCACTCTGACTGGAAAGAAAAAGGAGGCTTGAAAAGCAGTCTGTGCAAAACAAACAAACAAAGCAAGAATTAGAAGCCAACAGCAGCGGTGCAGTGGTACCTGAAAGAATTGCTCCATCTTGAACAGCAGAGCAATCCAAGAAGTACGAGGCATTCCAAACTAGACCACTTGGGACAGATT
>NW_011190245.1:0-563 GCF_000146605.3 Meleagris gallopavo | reverse complement strand
CTCTGGCAAAATGAAATCAAACCCATCACAAGGGATTTGGCACAGTTACGTGCTCCTGGCCACAACGAGAGCTGGCAGCAGTCACCTGTGAGGCTCTGCTGCTGTTCTCTTTATGTGCAGGCACAACCAGGTTCATACACCTCCCAGTGCAATTCTCACTCTGACTGGAAAGAAAAAGGAGGCTTGAAAAGCAGTCTGTGCAAAACAAACAAACAAAGCAAGAATTAGAAGCCAACAGCAGCGGTGCAGTGGTACCTGAAAGAATTGCTCCATCTTGAACAGCAGAGCAATCCAAGAAGTACGAGGCCATTCCAAACTAGACCACTTGGGACAGATTAACAATTGCAAGCAGTGGTTCCAAAGTTCCAGACAGGAAATCAAAGCTAGGAAAACTCTGCACCTTTCCTCTCTCAATCTTTAGTACACTGTGCATCACAAGGGAAGCAAGTCTTCACACACAGCTGGGAAGCTAAAGACAAGGCTGACAACCCGTGTCAGATCCTGAGACTGCACAAACTTTGACAGATGATGGATAATTCACAGAGCACATTGCTCTTCCAAAC
>NW_011190244.1:0-579 GCF_000146605.3 Meleagris gallopavo | reverse complement strand
ACAGAATCACAGAATCACAGAATTGTAGGGGATTGGAAGGGACCTCTAGAGATCATCGAGACCAACCCCCCTGCCAAAGCAGGTTCCCTACACCAGGTCGCACAGGTAGGCGTCCAGGCGAGACATGAATATCTCCAGAGAAGGAGACTCCACAACCTCCCTGGGCAGCCTGTTCCAGTGCTCTGTCACCCTCACCGTGAAGAAGTTCTTACGCACATTCGTGCGAAACTTCCTATGCTGCAGCTTATGTCCGTTTCCCCTCGTCCTGTCTCCACGTACCACTGAAAAGAGACTGGCCTCACCGCTATGGCCACCACACCTCAGATATTTATAAACCTGGATCAGGTCCCCTCTCAGTTGTCTTTTCTCAAGGCTAAACAGACCCAGGTCACTTAGCCTTTCTTCATAGGGGAGATGTTCCAGGCCCTTCACCATCTTTGTGGCCCTCCGCTGGACTCTTTTCAAGAGATCCCTGTTCTTTTTGTACTGGGAGCCCAGAACTGGACACAGTGCTCCAGATGAGGCCTTACCAGGGCAGAGTAGGAAGGGAGGATCACCTCCCTCGACCTGCTGGACACG
>NW_011190243.1:0-472 GCF_000146605.3 Meleagris gallopavo | reverse complement strand
GGGAGCCCAGAACTGGACACAGTACTCCAGATGAGGCCTTACCAGGGCAGAGTAGAAGGGGAGGATCACCTCCCTCGACCTGCTGGACACGCTCTTCTTAATGCACCCCAGAATGCCATTGGCCTTTTTGGCCACGAGGGCACACTGCTGGCTCATGGCCAACCTGTCGTCCACCAGGACGCCCAGGTCCCTCTCTGCAGAGCTCCTCTCCAGCAGCTCATCCCCCAGCCTGTATTGGTGCATGCAATTATTCCTCCCTAGGTGTAAGACTCTACACTTGTTTTTGTTGAACCTCATCCGGTTTCTTACTGCCCAGCTCTCCAGCCTGTCCAGGTCTCGCTGAATGGCAGCACAGCCTTCAGGCATGTCAGTCAATCCTCCCAACTTCGTATCATCAGCAAACTTGCTGATGATGGCCACTATCCCCTCATCAAGGTCACTGATGAAGATGTTGAACAAGACCGGACCCAGC
>NW_011190242.1:0-675 GCF_000146605.3 Meleagris gallopavo | reverse complement strand
GGCCCAACTGGAAAGGGCCAGAAGCTTTGAGGCAGAAATAAGGCACCAAACTGCACAGGCAGTGTTCTGGGGATGCAACAACAGAGGACGGCAGGTTTCCAGGGAAATCTCCCGGTCAGACACGAGCCACAGCCCAGCTATCAGCACCTCGGGGCTGGGCCAGGAGGAAGGACTTTCTCCAGCTCACCCCCACTGCTACTGCAGAGCCCCACTGCTTCAGTTTGCACCAAAGCAAAAGGCCACCATTTGGTCACAGAGCTGAGCAAGCTGTCCACTTGTGCCGGACTCAAGGCTCAGAACTGTGGTTCACGGAACGAGCAGCGGCCAACACTGTTTGGTGCCATTTCCCTGCCAGCATTTAGGCCAGCTTCAGCAGTGCAGTGAGGGAAAGCTGTAACTCTGCCTTATGGGGAACTGCTGCCTCAGCTTGACATCAAGAACAGAGACAGACTGCTCTCATCAGCACTCCTGACCACAACTGAAACTGCTGAGTGATCATGGCAGCAGATGCACACATCCCACTTGTTACGGAATAGAACCAGCTGAGCAGTTCAGCAAGGCTGCATTCTATTCCCTCATCAAGCACTTGCTCTCCACCATCTCTCCAAGTGCTTCGGGTTTGTCTGCCCTGAAATCGGCACTGCTCTTGGGTCAGAGAAGTGAGTTCCACTTTAC
>NW_011190241.1:0-1452 GCF_000146605.3 Meleagris gallopavo | reverse complement strand
ATTCTATTCCCTCATCAAGCACTTGCTCTCCACCATCTCTCCAAGTGCTTCGGGTTTGTCTGCCCTGAAAATCGGCACTGCTCTTGGGTCAGAGAAGTGAGTTCTACTTTACAAGTACTGGAGAGGTTCTGAGAGGCGAATCTTCAGGTACCCGAGCAAGGAGCAGAAAGTAATTTCGTGCATTCACACCATTCCTGCCTTGGACAAACCAAACCATCAATTCTGCAAACATCCTGTACAGACAAGTAGCACTGCTAACTCACACTTGGAAAGTTACTGACTGTAGGAAATAATTCCTCTTGCCTGTTTTCTTAAGGATTCATTTGCTTCTCTGAGCTCGTCCCGACATTTGCTGATCTCCCTCAGCGAAGTTTCAAGCTTTTTCACTTCTGCATCCTTCTGCTGTAGAAATATCACATTTCAAACATGATGAACCAGAGCATTTTAGAAACAACTACAATCTAAGTGGCATTTCAGTATTCAAACAATCCAACAAACTTCCATGTCCATATTTCAAGTGCTTTAAAGAGAGAAGCATTAAAGCTGGTAAGCACACGATGGCTTCAGATAGCAAACACCAAGCTAAATGGCACCTAAGGCAAGAAGCATCCTTAAGTTACCCCACCTCTTTCAGTTTGTCCAGACAGGCCTCTCGCTCCCTGAGAGCATCTTCTCTTTCCAGGAGCTGGAAAAACCAAGGGAAAAATTTGAAATGGCTCCAAATTCCATTGGATTTTCACTTAATCTTGACTTTGCCCTGCAGATTGGGGTTTGTTTTTATTTATGGTGTTACACTACAGGTGACGAAAGTGACTGATATACCCTTGAAGTAGTATCATTCCATAAAGTACACCGTTTCTCTTTCTCTGAAATCAATTAATTCATACATATATTGTAGGAGGAATTTTACTAGCCAAAGCCATTTCCAGGTTTGGATACAGCTGTAACTCCTTTCTCTCTCTGAGAAACCTAAGATCTGTGCCTCACTTCCAGTGTTAGAAAAGACCTGAGGCACAGTGAAAGGAGTCAGACAGTGTTTGCTGCATGTTTTATTCCTCACAAAGTGAAAACAGTCATGTCGTAGAGGTTTGAGAATAATTCTCTGAATTTAGGGACAAAAACCTTTTGTAGAAACTTCATTCTTACTTTTATGTTTTGAATATTCACTTGTGTCCCAGTGTCTTCTGGACCTTCATCTTCTGCACTGCTGCCAGTGCCCCGGGGAGATGCAGAAGGAACCTGCAGAGGTTGTCCTGTACTTTTCTCCCCAGGAGTTGGCTGAGGTTCCAAAGTAGCTGCACTTTCACTTTCCAATTCAGTCTCTCCTGCGATGCCTGCAGCAAAGAACAAAAATTGTGGAAAACAGGTGATGAAGGAGCTTAATATGGAGACAATTTTTTGGCACCTACAAGTGGCAGTTCTCAGTGATGCTCCAAATCCAGAGAAGTCTAA
>NW_011190240.1:0-510 GCF_000146605.3 Meleagris gallopavo | reverse complement strand
CCAGCCAGCTCGGAGCTGTGTAAACATGCACACTCTTGGTTTTTGTCTCCTCTCTGATTAACGCTCAGGAAAGAGGCAATGCTAAGCAGACCAGCCTCTACAGTATTGTGGAACATTTTTTACAACAGCCTTGCAGGCACGAGGCAAATCATGGAGACGGGCTGCCCCTTCTAGAGGCACCCAAGCCACGCTGCACGCTGACTCGAGCGAAAAGACAGAGCTGTTGCACCAGGATAGGCGAGCAGCCTTCAGCCCTTCACAGCACTCTACTGCAAAGCCCCTCTTGGCCTCCCCACCACGGTTCCCTTTCCGCGTTACAGGCGATACGTCCCACCAGAGAGGAGAGACCACGCGCTGGCACACCAACCACATGGAAATCCACGGTCAGCGAGCACTCGGTGCTGAGCATCTGCACCCACCTGCCTGAGCTCAAAGGCGCGACGCTGCTGTCATCGTGGAGCAGGACAGTTATGGTATCTAAGGCCCACGTGCTCTCAGCGAGCAGCCCAG
>NW_011190239.1:0-686 GCF_000146605.3 Meleagris gallopavo | reverse complement strand
GTATTGTGGAACAGTTTTTACAACAGCCTTGCAGGCACGAGGCAAATCATGGAGACGGGCTGCCCCTTCTAGAGGCACCCAAGCCACGCTGCACGCTGACTCGAGCGAAAAGACAGAGCTGTTGCACCAGGATAGGCGAGCAGCCTTCAGCCCTTCACAGCACTCTACTGCAAAGCCCTCTTGGCCTCCCCACCACGGTTCCCTTTCCGCGTTACAGGCGATACGTCCCACCAGAGAGGAGAGACCACGCGCTGGCACACCAACCACATGGAAATCCACGGTCAGCGAGCACTCGGTGCTGAGCATCTGCACCCACCTGCCTGAGCTCAAAGGACGCGACGCTGCTGTCATCGTGGAGCAGGACAGTTATGGTATCTAAGGCCCACGTGCTCTCAGCGAGCAGCCCAGACTTCAGAGACATCATCACCCTCCAGGCTTCAGGAGATCCTGGAACATAAACGTCATACTTCCAGACCCTGGCCTTCAGAACCAAAAAGGAGGTACTAGATACTGCTTTTTTGTCTCACAAAGAGCACAGCCTGTTTCAGACGCTGCACAGACTCCATGCAAAAGCAGTCTCCACACAGACAGTGCCCAACACAAACGTTACACCCGATCCTTCTGGGTCCCTTCACCCTTGCACTATCACAGAACAGAACATCCCAACTAACTTGGGAAAGGAGACT
>NW_011190238.1:2563-3344 GCF_000146605.3 Meleagris gallopavo | reverse complement strand
TTTGTGCGAGACCCAGGTATGTGAGTTGGGTTTGGACCTCGCGGTACAACTTGTTTGTAAAGCTGGGTGCGTAACTAAGAAGTGCCTGGCCTGATGACGTGCATTCTGTGCTGAGACAGCACCTGAAGGCTGTGCCAGCGCTGTTTGCTGCAAGCGTTCCGGCGCCTGGCACCACGTTCGACTGTTGCCAGCAGTCCTTCGGCCTCTGAGTGTTCGATGCAGGCCAGCAGTTGGGCTTGTAAGATGCTTCCTCTGGCTTTGGCAAGACTTTCCTACAACTGCTGGGTTTCCAAGCTCCGCGACCTTAAGCTTCCCAGCGAGGGGTGGTTGTGACACTATTGGGTGGCATTTCCCTGTGTGAGAGTAGGAAAAATGAGCCCAGAGGTTCAGCCTTGGTGGCTGAAGGTATGTTCCTTGGGTGAAGGAGGAAATGGAATCTGTTATCATAGTGGGTAACGCTGGCACCCTCCTAGCAACAACTGCAAAACGTGCCTCGGATGGTGCTGGAAGGGTTCTGTTAGTGGGCCCTGTGGGCCGTTGTTACTAAAGACACGCGTGTCCAGTGGCACCTCTGGGTCCTTTACTCATTGCCTGCTCCTCTCCCTGGTGACCAGGTTACTTGCAGAGGAATGCTCAGATGGCCCAGCACAGCTCTTCCCAGCCGGGCTCAGCCTTATTTCTCCACCTGCCTTCTGGAGGACAGATGCACGCTGCAGTGGGGCCACATCAGCAGAACTGCATGGGAAGCCACAGACCCCAGGCCGCGCAGCACAGCCCTCAA
>NW_011190238.1:0-871 GCF_000146605.3 Meleagris gallopavo | reverse complement strand
GATGCCTTTACTTTCCATCTAGAATTCCAGGCGACCGACGGACAGCAGCTGCATCCCAGCTGCCAAGCGGCTCAAAGGGGGGATGCACAGCGTCCCGTGCAGCGCCGCGCAGGGGCAGCCGCAGCAGCAGCCCAGAGCTCGGGAGAATCGCACCGCTCCCAGCAAATCTCCATCCCAGCAGCCAGGGAGGGGAGTGAAGAAGGCAGGACCGCCAATCCCCGCTGCGCACGTGGCACCGGCAGCGGAACGGCCTGCCAGGAAGCGACGAGCCGTCTCCTTCCCTCCAGGATCGGTAGAAGCTGCCAAGCCGGTGTTACGGAAAAGGAGGCGGCTGACAGCAGAAGATGTTGGTAAGAGGAAACTCCTGCTTTTCTGCCTGCGCCCATCGAGAGGCTGGGGGTTGCCCATTGGAAGAGCTTTGCAAGAAGTCTCCTTTCCCAAGTTAGTTGGGATGTTCTGTTCTGTGATAGTGCAAGGGTGAAGGGACCCAGAAGGATCGGGTGTAACGTTTGTGTTGGGCACTGTCTGTGTGGAGACTGCTTTTGCATGGAGTCTGTGCAGCGTCTGAAACAGGCTGTGCTCTTTGTGAGACAAAAAAGCAGTATCTAGTACCTCCTTTTTGGTTCTGAAGGCCAGGGTCTGGAAGTATGACGTTTATGTTCCAGGATCTCCTGAAGCCTGGAGGGTGATGATGTCTCTGAAGTCTGGGCTGCTCGCTGAGAGCACGTGGGCCTTAGATACCATAACTGTCCTGCTCCACGATGACAGCAGCGTCGCGTCCTTTGAGCTCAGGCAGGTGGGTGCAGATGCTCAGCACCGAGTGCTCGCTGACCGTGGATTTCCATGTGGTTGGTGTGCCAGCGCGTGGTCT
>NW_011190237.1:0-521 GCF_000146605.3 Meleagris gallopavo | reverse complement strand
AGCAGGAGTTTCCTCTTACCAACATCTTCTGCTGTCAGCCGCCTCCTTTTCCGTAACACCGGCTTGGCAGCTTCTACCGATCCTGGAGGGAAGGAGACGGCTCGTCGCTTCCTGGCAGGCCGTTCCGCTGCCGGTGCCACGTGCGCAGCGGGGATTGGCGGTCCTGCCTTCTTCACTCCCCTCCCTGGCTGCTGGGATGGAGATTTGCTGGGAGCGGTGCGATTCTCCCGAGCTCTGGGCTGCTGCTGCGGCTGCCCCTGCGCGGCGCTGCACGGGACGCTGTGCATCCCCCCTTTGAGCCGCTTGGCAGCTGGGATGCAGCTGCTGTCCGTCGGTCGCCTGGAATTCTAGATGGAAAGTAAAGGCATCGGCAACATGAGGTTATCAAGCCAGAAACGGGCATCACAGACACAGCGGGGAGAAACGCTCAGAGCCAGAGGACACAGCTGAGCCACCCAGATCTTCCTCTCGGGCTCCCCACCCAGCTCATAGGGTTCAGTGATCTTCTCACTGGCCGTAGG
>NW_011190236.1:0-507 GCF_000146605.3 Meleagris gallopavo | reverse complement strand
TTCCTGGCAGGCCGTTCCGCTGCCGGTGCCACGTGCGCAGCGGGGATTGGCGGTCCTGCCTTCTTCACTCCCCTCCCTGGCTGCTGGGATGGAGATTTGCTGGGAGCGGTGCGATTCTCCCGAGCTCTGGGCTGCTGCTGCGGCTGCCCCTGCGCGGCGCTGCACGGGACGCTGTGCATCCCCCTTTGAGCCGCTTGGCAGCTGGGATGCAGCTGCTGTCCGTCGGTCGCCTGGAATTCTAGATGGAAAGTAAAGGCATCGGCAACATGAGGTTATCAAGCCAGAAACGGGCATCACAGACACAGTGGGGAGAAACGCTCAGAGCCAGAGGACACAGCTGAGCCACCCAGATCTTCCTCTCGGGCTCCCCACCCAGCTCATAGGGTTCAGTGATCTTCTCACTGGCCGTAGGAGAGGAACTGGACTGATGGAAGGAAACATATCAGGACTGAGCAGCACAAAAACACCTGGATCACATCCCAGATGGCTTCAAACAGCAGTCACAGT
>NW_011190235.1:0-1138 GCF_000146605.3 Meleagris gallopavo | reverse complement strand
TGGAATTCTAGATGGAAAGTAAAGGCATCGGCAACATGAGGTTATCAAGCCAGAAACGGGCATCACAGACACAGTGGGGAGAAACGCTCAGAGCCAGAGGACACAGCTGAGCCACCCAGATCTTCCTCTCGGGCTCCCCACCCAGCTCATAGGGTTCAGTGATCTTCTCACTGGCCGTAGGAGAGGAACTGGACTGATGGAAGGAAACATATCAGGACTGAGCAGCACAAAAACACCTGGATCACATCCCAGATGGCTTCAAACAGCAGTCACAGTTCAAGGTTCTGCTGTTCTACTGAGATCAGCTTTCTGCTAGACCCCACTTGCCTCAGATCAGGTCCGTGTCAGTTTAAAAGACAACCACGACTCGACAAAGGTACCAGGGAACCAGCTGCTACTCGCAGAACATGCATTTCTAAAAAGGAAAAGCTTTCACGAATGCTAGAAAAACCAAGCAAGCCTCATGGAGACGTTGCAGAACCACCTCTTTGAGAGACCTCCTGTGGCCTCATTTGCTCAGTACGTCAGGAAACACCTCGGCCAGCAGCAAAGGGTGCTCCCCAGGGCTGCAGCTCCATGTAGATTTTGGCACAGTCTCTACTTTTCTGAGACCACTTCTGATTTGAGCAACAGTCTCGTTAGCTATGTGCTGCATCTGGAGACCTGGAGAGACCGACCCCACCAGGAGCATCCGATCCGGTCCATTCCCTCCAATTAATAACGGCAAGGCCGGCCCAGCACTGACATGGGGACAAACTGATCTCTGCAGAGGGATGGGGAGGACAGTGCTGCATCCCGGCTGCTCACGCCTGGCAGGAGATGCCAGCGTATGCCACTCTCCAAAAGAGAAAACATCCCAACAGAGGATATCCCACTCACTTGCTGCACTGCTGATGTGACACTGTGCTCACAAGAGCGCAGGATCACATACTGCGCAAACAGCCACGCTGATGGCAGCTCTGCTCGCAGTAGAAGGCAACCAAGTCACCTTGGCTTTCTCTCGGGAGCTGCACTCACGACTAGACACATACACTGTGTCAGTTACAAACAAACAAACGTTTTACCTTTGACTGGAGTTCTGCTTTTTGGGTCTCTTCTTCCTTCTTTCTCCTTTTAGTTGCAGGAGTTAATTTGACAT
>NW_011190234.1:8718-9410 GCF_000146605.3 Meleagris gallopavo | reverse complement strand
GAAACACGAGACCGCTGCTGATGGCTGAAAGCGGCGTTCGTGGAGAAGCGCGATTTCTTGGCCATGTACGGCAAAGTCTCCGGAGCGGTTCAGCGCGAATGCCGCTTTCTACGCGTGAGAGCGAAGGAGTGCGATTCCGATGCCGACAAGTGCGATTTCAGCCTCCTGCACTACCTCCGAGTGCGGGGTTTTTCTCCGAAGTCCTGAAAGGATAGCTCCCCACTTTTTTTCACGCTCTCCCTGAGAGCACTACAGCTGTCGCTCCTCGGACTTGCATATGCCTTATTGGAGAGGGTTTTCCTTTCCAATCTTTTCGTCTCTGAATGCAGATGTGTAGTAGTGGAAAACCTGACTAGCATGAATTGTGGCTCGAAATAAAGGCAGAGACATAGTATTCGGAGCTAGTCGAGTGCATTCTGCACGTAAGCAAACTAAGTGCAAACCGCTCCTTTCCGATGTGCACACAGGAGCCCACTCACACATCGGAGAAAAGCAGCCGGCTGAAGTGGCCCGTTCCCGGCAAGCGAGAAACACGAGACCGCTGATGACGGCTGAAAGCCGCATTCAGGGAGAAACGCGATTTCTCGGCCATCTACGGCAAAGTCTCCGGAGCGGTTCAGCGCGAATGCCGCTTTCAACGCGTGAGAGCGAAGGAGTGCGATTGCGATGCCGACAAGTGCGAATTCAGCCTC
>NW_011190234.1:0-692 GCF_000146605.3 Meleagris gallopavo | reverse complement strand
AGGTATGACTATCATCTATTGAAATACTACGGACCTGGCCTAGAGACTGTAAAACTGGTTTTTTTCCAGTCAATACATTAAGTTCTTGCTCCAGTTTGTCAATCCGAGCTTTTAGTAGCTGATTTTCATTTTCTAAATTACCTGATCTTGTCTCTGCTTGATTTAAAGCATTCAAAAGTGGCCATGCCACTGTGGATGCAGCTAATTGCCTTTCTTTCATAGCTAAGACATCTTTGTCCAGTCCCTGAAAGAATTCTGTCAAGCGTACTGGGGAAATACTCCCCAAAGTACGCAGGGGAGCCCATTACTAAATTATAGTTGCCAGTTGATAATAAGGAAATCCCAGAAACCCTGGGATCTGCCCGGGGATCATTTTAACTAGGGGAATGGTGTTCTCCCCCTTGACCCATTTATAGAAACTCCATAAGAGAGACATGATGTAAAGTGGATTTGGCCTGCGTGGCTCGCCAATTGTTTAATGGGCACAAATCCAAGTGCAGGGTCAGTAGCTGGGATGAGGGAACACCCACCACCAAAACATGCTAGGGGATGAAAGGACTGAGCGTAGTCCTGCTCCATAAGGCCTGGGAGTACTGGTGGGTGGGAGCTGGACACAAGCCAGCAGTGGGCCCTTCCAGCCCAGAAAGCCAACCGTATCCTGGGCTGCATCCAAAGATGCGCAGTCAGCGGGC
>NW_011190233.1:0-575 GCF_000146605.3 Meleagris gallopavo | reverse complement strand
CTTATGGAGTTTCTATAGATGGGTCAAGGGGGAGAACACCATTCCCCTAGTTAAAATGATCCCCGGGCAGATCCCAGGGTTTCTGGGATTTCCTTATTATCAACTGGCAACTATAATTTAGTAATGGGCTCCCCTGCGTACTTTGGGGAGTATTTCCCCAGTACGCTTGACAGAATACTTTCAGGGACTGGACAAAGATGTCTTAGCTATGAAAGAAAGGCAATTAGCTGCATCCACAGTGGCATGGCCACTTTTGAATGCTTTAAATCAAGCAGAGACAAGATCAGGTAATTTAGAAAATGTAAATCAGCTACTAAAAGCTCGGATTGACAAACTGGAGCAAGAACTTAATGTATTGACTGGAAAAAAAACAGTTTTACAGTCTCTAGGCCAGGTCCGTAGTATTTCAATAGATGATAGTCATACCTCTGAAGTAGCGGACCTGGTTCAAGAGGAAAACAGGAGTTCCAAATCAGACCTAGAGGCTCCAGTTATGGCGGATCCCCTGCAACTCCGTCCTATTATAACTCAAAAACTAAAAAAAAGTATAAGATAGACCGGCAGGGGTGCCCCCT
>NW_011190232.1:0-516 GCF_000146605.3 Meleagris gallopavo | reverse complement strand
ATCCACAGTGGCATGGCCACTTTTGAATGCTTTAAATCAAGCAGAGACAAGATCAGGTAATTTAGAAAATGAAAATCAGCTACTAAAAGCTCGGATTGACAAACTGGAGCAAGAACTTAATGTATTGACTGGAAAAAAACCAGTTTTACAGTCTCTAGGCCAGGTCCGTAGTATTTCAATAGATGATAGTCATACCTCTGAAGTAGCGGACCTGGTTCAAGAGGAAAACAGGAGTTCCAAATCAGACCTAGAGGCTCCAGTTATGGCGGATCCCCTGGAACTCCGTCCTATTATAACTCAAAAACTAAAAAAAGTACAAGATAGACCGGCAGGGGTGCCCCCTGACCAATGGCCCCCTGCCGAAACGCATTTGCATGTGACAGCCTGACCATACTCTCCTACTAATGGACCTGGTGCAGCGATTTTGGCAGAGGCCGAGAGAGAGTATACCTGCTTGGCTGCTCAGGTTATGGGATTCAGGAGCAGAAAGTGTTATGGTTAATGGGCCGGAAATGG
>NW_011190231.1:0-1063 GCF_000146605.3 Meleagris gallopavo | reverse complement strand
CCCCCTGCCGAAACGCATTTGCATGTGACAGCCTGACCATACTCTCCTACTAATGGACCTGGTGCAGCGATTTCGGCAGAGGCCGAGAGAGAGTATACCTGCATGGCTGCTCAGGTTATGGGATTCAGGAGCAGAAAGTGTTATGGTTAATGGGCCGGAAATGGCAAGGCTGGCCACCATAACATTACATCCTGCTGTCAGGCAGAGACTATACGCTGCCATCCAGTATACCAATGAGAACCACTCAGTAATAGATTGGTTAATGGCAGAATGCCGGATAGTCTGGCCAAATAAAACAGATATTCCATTAAACATAGGACTGTGGTCCTCCATGGAGGACCTTCAAAACTACACTCGCGACTTAGGCATGAGAGAAGCAATATACGAAGACTCGTATGATAGCGCGGATATGATCAAGTTCTTGGCGGGCATGCAAGATTTAATTTTACAACAGGCCCCTTCCCACCTATATGGGACCTTGGTTTCAATATTAAACCCTCTGGTGACCTCGGAAGCCGTAGTTCAGCAGGCTGCTCAGATAGCTGCTGATCTGGAGGAGACAGAACGCCTACGGACCAGGTGCAACATTCGGATGTTAGAAGAAGCTGAGGTCCTGCCGGTGACTAAAACCAAGATGCCGGCTATTCGAGCTCCTCGATCGGGACCCATAAGGGTTTCCCAAAAACAAATGTTTAATGACCTAATTCGAGCTGGGGTCCCATTTGCTAAGATTGACTGCCAGCCCAACCATGAGTCAGCCATGGGAGCACAAGTGAAGGCAATTCAGCTGTGCTGCAGGAAGGGGTGGAGCCTGGCTCCACCTCTCCTAGACCCATTTAAGAGCTGACTGCCAGTGGGGAAGGATCTCTCTCTGGAGATCTGCTCCATCACGAGTTCATCTCGCAAACCCAGGACAGGGTGAGTGGCTTTCTCTTATTTCTCCAATATAAATTCTATTAGCCAAGCTCCTGGATATATATCTACACCATCTGTATATCCATTGATTAAACAATGGCCCTTCTTGTATTTCAGCAAGTGCATTGCTAGTTCCAGCTTACAATAA
>NW_011190230.1:0-1217 GCF_000146605.3 Meleagris gallopavo | reverse complement strand
GGCTATTCGAGCTCCTCGATCGGGACCCATAAGGGTTTCCCAAAACAAATGTTTAATGACCTAATTCGAGCTGGGGTCCCATTTGCTAAGATTGACTGCCAGCCCAACCATGAGTCAGCCATGGGAGCACAGGTGAAGGCAATTCAGCTGTGCTGCAGGAAGGGGTGGAGCCTGGCTCCACCTCTCCTAGACCCATTTAAGAGCTGACTGCCAGTGGGGAAGGATCTCTCTCTGGAGATCTGCTCCATCACGAGTTCATCTCGCAAACCCAGGACAGGGTGAGTGGCTTTCTCTTATTTCTCCAATATAAATTCTATTAGCCAAGCTCCTGGATATATATCTACACCATCTGTATATCCATTGATTAAACAATGGCCCTTCTTGTATTTCAGCAAGAGTATTGCTAGTTCCAGCTTACAATAATATCCAGGCATTATTGTGGAGCACCCTCGGTGATGTCAGCTCCTGTAGCCAGTTTTAAACATCCCTAAGCTGGTTATTTCAGAACTGAAAATATAGCACTCATTTTTCTGTCAAGGCTACTGTTTGCTCTTGCCAAGTCTGGGGTTGTAAATCCCAGTTATTTCTGAAGTAGTGCAGTAGCTGTGAGAGAGAAGGAGGAAAAATGTGAAAGAATATTGCAGACACCAAAGTCAGTGAAGAAGTAGAGGAAGAAGGTGTCAGAGCAGAGCTGCTCCTGCAAGCTCTAAAGAAGAGCACGGTTGCCCCTGGCAGCCCCTAAAGAACCACATCCAAGCAGATTTCTGCACTGTGACCTGTGAAGGACTCTCTGTGGGCACTGTCCAGTCACAGCCTGAACCACTGGTTGAGCACCTGCAGAAGGGACCAGGTCAGCCATGGGAGCACAGGCGAAGGCAATTCAGCTGTGCAACTGGAAGGGCTGGGCCTGGCTGCACACCACTTAGGCCCCATTTCAGGGCTGACTGCCACAGGAGAAGGATCTCTTACTGGAGATCCCTCCTTGGTGGAAAATTCCCCTGCAAACCTGGCATCGTCTAGTACAGGTCAAAAATACTCTTCCATTCCTTTATAGCACCTTTTTATCGTGCCAATCCTTTCATCACTACAGTTCTGGTGAAACTCCTTTTCCTCCCATACTGATATGTCCCATTGCTGCACCTCCTTGGGAAAAATAATACAGGTCATGCAGGTGGCTGTCTCCCTGCAGAAAGTCAGATCCCTCTGTCTGTTATCTG
>NW_011190229.1:0-495 GCF_000146605.3 Meleagris gallopavo | reverse complement strand
GCAGCCCCTAAAGAACCACATCCAAGCAGATTTCTGCACTGTGACCTGTGAAGGACTCTCTGTGGGAACTGTCCAGTCACAGCCTGAACCACTGGTTGAGCACCTGCAGAAGGGACCAGGTCAGCCATGGGCGCACAGGCGAAGGCAATTCAGCTGTGCAACTGGAAGGGCTGGGCCTGGCTGCACACCACTTAGGCCCCATTTCAGGGCTGACTGCCACAGGAGAAGGATCTCTTACTGGAGATCCCTCCTTGGTGGAAAATTCCCCTGCAAACCTGGCATAGTCTAGTACAGGTCAAAAATACTCTTCCATTCCTTTATAGCACCTTTTTTATCGTGCCAATCCTTTCATCACTACAGTTCTGGTGAAACTCCTTTTCCTCCCATACTGATATGTCCCATTGCTGCACCTCCTTGGGAAAATATACAGGTCATGCAGGTGGCTGTCTCCCTGCAGAAAGTCAGATCCCTCTGTCTGTTATCTGCTCCTCTTAT
>NW_011190228.1:8561-9348 GCF_000146605.3 Meleagris gallopavo | reverse complement strand
CATAGTATTCGGAGCTAGTCAGGTGCATTCTGCACGTAGCCAAGGCTAAGTGCAAACCGCTCCTTTCCGATGTGCGCACAGGAGCCCGCTCACTCGTGGGAGAAAAGCAGCCGGCTGAAGTGGCCCGTTCTCGGCAAGCGAGAAACACGATACCGCTGCTGACGGCTGAAAGCGGCATTCGGGGTGAAATGCGATTTCTCGGCCATGTACGGCCAAATCTCCGGAGCGGTTCAGCGCGAATGCCGCTTTCAACGCGTGAGAGCGAAGGAGTGCGATTCCGATGCCGACAAGTGCGAATTCAGCCTCCTGCACTACCTGCGAGTGGAGGGGGTTTTTTCTCAGAAGTCCAGAAATGATTACTCCTCACTGTCAGAAACTCTCTCCCTGAAAGCACTACGGTTGTCGCTCCTCAAACTTGTACATGCCTTTTTAGAGCGTGTTTTCCCTTCCACTCTTTTCCTCTCTGAAAGCAGATGTGTAGCAGTGAAAAAATTCACTAGTATGAATTGTGGCTCGAACTAAAGCAGAGACATAGTATTCAGAGGTAGGCGTAGTGCATTCTGCATGTAGCCAAGGCGAAGTGCAAACCGCTCCTTTCCTATGTGCACACAGGAGCCCGCTCACTGGTCGGAGGAAAGCAGCCGGCTGAAGTGGCCCGTTCTCGGCAAGCGAGAAACACGAGACCGCTGATGACGGCTGAAAGCGGCGTTCGTGGAGAAGCGCGATTTCTCGGCCATGTACGGCCAAATCTCCGGAGCGGTTCAAAGCGAATGCCGCTTTCAACGCG
>NW_011190228.1:0-708 GCF_000146605.3 Meleagris gallopavo | reverse complement strand
CAGTGAGGTGTCCTCAGCCAGCGTTTGTGTGCTGGCAACAGAAAAGAAGCCGCTGGGACCGGAGTTTCTCTCCTCTCCAAGCTGCTTCCCTGGGCCTTGGCTGTGCCCAGCAAGGAGCACTTACAGGAGCCCGTGGCCTTTGCAGAGGTGGCCGTGTATTTCAGCAGGGAGGAGTGGGCGCTGCTGGACCCTGCGCAGCGAGCGCTGTAGCAGGCTGTGATGCTGGAGACGTAGCAGTGCGTGTCCTCGCAGGGTGCTCCTTCCTCGAGTCCTGTTACTAACCCTGATAAGAGGAGCAGATAACAGACAGAGGGATCTGACTTTCTGCAGGGAGAGAGCCACCTGCATGACCTGTATTATTTTTCCCAAGGAGGTGCAGCAATGGGACATATCAGTATGGGAGGAAAAGGAGTTTCACCAGAACTGTAGTGATGAAAGGATTGGCACGATAAAAAGGTGCTATAAAGGAATGGAAGAGTATTTTTGACCTGTACTAGACTATGCCAGGTTTGCAGGGGAATTTTCCACCAAGGAGAGATCTCCAGTAAGAGATCCTTCTCCTGTGGCAGTCAGCCCTGAAATGGGGCCTAAGTGGTGTGCAGCCAGGCCCAGCCCTTCCAGTTGCACAGCTGAATTGCCTTCGCCTGTGCTCCCATGGCTGACCTGGTCCCTTCTGCAGGTGCTCAACCAGTGGTTCAGGCTGTGACT
>NW_011190227.1:0-514 GCF_000146605.3 Meleagris gallopavo | reverse complement strand
CCTTTCATCACTACAGTTCTGGTGAAACTCCTTTTCCTCCCATACTGATATGTCCCATTGCTGCACCTCCTTGGGAAAAATAATACAGGTCATGCAGGTGGCTGTCTCCCTGCAGAAAGTCAGATCCCTCTGTCTGTTATCTGCTCCTCTTATCAGGGTTAGTAACAGGACTCGAGGAAGGAGCACCCTGCGAGGCCACGCACTGCTAAGTCTCCAGCATCACAGCCTGCTACAGCGCTCGCTGCGCAGGGTCCAGCAGCGCCCACTCCTCCCTGCTGAAATACACGGCCACCTCTGCAAAGGTCACGGGCTCCTGTAAGTGCTCCTTGCTGGGCACAGCCAAGGCCCAGGGAAGCAGCTTGGAGAGGAGAGAAACTCCGGTCCCAGCGGCTTCTTTTCTGTTGCCAGCACACAAACGCTGGCTGAGGACACCTCACTGTCACCCTGTGCTCCCATCTCTCGCTCCTTGCCCTGCCTGCTTCCCCATCCCTGCCTGAGCCTGCCACTGCCACGT
>NW_011190226.1:0-646 GCF_000146605.3 Meleagris gallopavo | reverse complement strand
TACAGGTCATGCAGGTGGCTGTCTCCCTGCAGAAAGTCAGATCCCTCTGTCTGTTATCTGCTCCTCTTATCAGGGTTAGTAACAGGACTCGAGGAAGGAGCACCCTGCGAGGCCACGCACTGCTACGTCTCCAGCATCACAGCCTGCTACAGCGCTCGCTGCGCAGGGTCCAGCAGCGCCCACTCCTCCCTGCTGAAATACACGGCCACCTCTGCAAAGGCCACGGGCTCCTGTAAGTGCTCCTTGCTGGGCACAGCCAAGGCCCAGGGAAGCAGCTTGGAGAGGAGAGAAACTCCGGTCCCAGCGGCTTCTTTTCTGTTGCCAGCACACAAACGCTGGCTGAGGACACCTCACTGTCACCCTGCACTCCCATCTCTCGCTCCTTGCCCTGCCTGCTTCCCCAATCCCTGCCTGAGCCTGCCACTGCCACGTGCTGTGGCCAGGTGCTGCTCTGCTGCAGGCAGATGTTAAACTGGAGCCTGCTGGGACAAGAGAAACAATAGGCAGGAGAGGTGTGAGGGAATGCAGCAATCCCTGCCCAACCCCTTACCGGAACCCGCCCTCGCTCGGACCGCGCACGCGCGGAGCGGGCACCCCGCGCGGCCCCGTTCGCCCAATCGAACTGCCGCCCAAACTGTAAATGACA
>NW_011190225.1:0-493 GCF_000146605.3 Meleagris gallopavo | reverse complement strand
CACCCTGCGCTCCCATCTCTCGCTCCTTGCCCTGCCTGCTTCCCCAATCCCTGCCTGAGCCTGCCACTGCCACGTGCTGTGGCCAGTTGCTGCTCTGCTGCAGGCAGATGTTAAACTGGAGCCTGCTGGGACAAGAGAAACAATAGGCAGGAGAGGTGTGAGGGAATGCAGCAATCCCTGCCCAACCCCTTACCGGAACCCGCCCTCGCTCGGACCGCGCACGCGCGGAGCGGGCACCCCGCGCGGCCCCGTTCGCCCAATCGAACCGCCGCCCAAACTGTAAATGACAGCCCGGGCAGCCAATCGGCTCCGCAGAGACGAAGGGCCGGACGGGTCTCTCCCGGAAACAGGGGCGGGCCTTGCCGGAGACAGGCGGCGGCGGCAGCCAATGAGATGACCGAACCGGCAGGGCCGGCCAATAGGAGAGGCCGGGGCGGGGCGTGCGGGGCCGCAGCCCGCGCCTGCTGCGCGGTTGTCCGGTACGGTGGTGCGT
>NW_011190224.1:0-459 GCF_000146605.3 Meleagris gallopavo | reverse complement strand
GCCGCCCAAACTGTAAATGACAGCCCGGGCAGCCAATCGGCTCCGCAGAGACGAAGGGCCGGAAGGGTCTCTCCCGGAAACAGGGGCGGGCCTTGCCGGAGACAGGCAGCGGCGGCAGCCAATGAGATGACCGAACCGGCAGGGCCGGCCAATAGGAGAGGCCAGGGCGGGGCGTGCGGGGCCGCAGCCCGCGCCTGCTGCGCGGTTGTCCGGTACGGTGGTGCGGGCCGGTGCTGAAGGGCCCCGTAGTAAAAACGCGAGGAAAGGGCTTCGCAGGGACTAAGGCTGGGGGGGAGAGGGGAGGAGTTAGAGACAGCTTATAGGAGCAAGAATGACAGAAAAATAAGGGATGGCAGACTCCGGGTGTGGGATAATGAGGGGCTGAAGGCCGCAAACAGATTGGTTTGAGAACAGCCCGAGGACGCCTGGCAGCGAGGCAATTCGATGTCCGCAGGGCGA
>NW_011190223.1:0-917 GCF_000146605.3 Meleagris gallopavo | reverse complement strand
CCTGTAGTAATGAGGTCAAACTCTCCTAAGTTTCATGCGTTTAAAAAATGTAATTAACTGCTGCAACGTTTTTCAGAGTTACTTTTGGACACGCATAATATCTATGCACAGGAAGTTGAATGTGTACCTATAAGTGCATGTGGGTATATATGCATTTTAACAAGTTCACTGCAGTTCTTTGACTGTGTGGTGTCATCAGGGCATGCATTGCTCTCTCACTGTCTGGCGTTACAGGGAACAGTTTTGTTCCAAAGCAAAACTGGCTGCTCCATTGCCAAAGCACTGAACAGTGTCCATGTTAGCAATGTGACATTTTCGTTCTGAGATGATGAATAACATCGTTTTCAAAGCTGCTAAACCTTTGAGAAGGCATGGCTCAGTTTCCTCTTCCAGCTGCAATAGTTACAGTGAGATAATCTGGAATGATGCTCATCTGTACTTTTTTATTTAATTGGCTCAATTAAAAAAAACAAAAACACAACAAAATTAATCTCTGAGAAATAAGCATAATATATTTTCACAATAGGTATTTATGCAGCATACCTTCACAAATCCTTTTAAATTAAGATATGTAATGTATCCTGTATCAAAAAGTCATCTGTAACTTCTGTTTTCCAGTGCTGTGTCATTCGAAATAAACCTTTGATCCAAAGACATTTCATCTGTGTTGCTTTTGAAGTTTTGTTACGATGAATTTCACGTGGTTCATGCGTTCTATTAGGGAATCTAATTTTAATTTAATACCTCTTTTCCCAGAGAAACACAGCGCAACTGGTGCACCATCCAAACTCTTGCTTTCAGCCTCAAGATTGCAGCAGGTCTGATTCCCAGCTCAGCACATCTCCTGGCTGCTCCTCCTGGACATGGGCTGTGGCCACCAGCAGCAACAAGGGAACTTGTCTGTGCCCAGCTGTCAC
>NW_011190222.1:0-877 GCF_000146605.3 Meleagris gallopavo | reverse complement strand
GGCCAGCGTCACCAGTGTGTTCTCACGCAGCGCCTGCAGGCAGTCCTGCCACCACTCCTCCTGGCTGCGGCTCAGCCCCTGGTCCTGCTCCAGCTCCTCTCTCTCAGAGCTCAGGGCTGCCTGCTTGCGCTCTGGGTGCTCGTGGTGTAAGAGCAGCAGTTTCCCCAGGATCAGCAGCAGCCCGGCGTGTTTGCACATCTCAGTGTCATTGCCCGGCACAAACGACAAACTCCTGATGATGTTGGAGACGCAGATGCAGCGCTTTGCCAGAGAGTCCTGCCAGTCGTGGGTGAGGCAGAGGGGTGTCTCATCTCTGCGGCGAGGTTCATCCTCCAGAATTGCTGAGGAGCTGCAAGATGGAGGAGCCTGCCCTTCCCGAGCATTTCCACTGCTCTCAGCCGCGGAGCACTCCCTCTTGCTCTCAAAGTGGATCTGGATGTGCTCAGTGGTATTTCCGCCACCCAGCTGCCAGAGCAGGCGGCCGCTCTCCAACCCACAGAGTGCTCTTTGCCCTGGGTCTCCTACCTCGTATTCCTCCAGGATTCCAAAGACCTCAATCAGGCAGCGCCGGAAATACTCCACCAGGACTTCCAGCAGGCCTGGCAGCTATGGGGGAGGAGAAAAACGGGAGGGAAGGAAGGAAAGATGGATCAGTGACCACAACATAACTGAGGTCGCTATGAGCAATTGGAAAACCACCGCATGAAGGGCAGAGATCTTGAGGAGCCGTTTAGTAATGGACTCTTTTCATTCTGGCAGTAAGCTCTTTGCAAGAGAGAGCTTTCTGTCCTCTCAGAACAGAAACAAGGGTCCCTGAATGTCAGGATCCAGCCAGCTCGGACCTGTGTAAACATGCACACTCTTGGTTTTGTCTCCT
>NW_011190221.1:0-554 GCF_000146605.3 Meleagris gallopavo | reverse complement strand
CAGCTATGGGGAGGAGAAAACGGGAGGGGAAGGAAGGAAAGATGGATCAGTGACCACAACATAACTGAGGTCGCTATGAGCAATTGGAAAACCACCGCAAGAAGGGCAGAGATCTTGAGGAGCCGTTTAGTAATGGACTCTTTTCATTCTGGCAGTAAGCTCTCTGCAAGAGAGAGCTTTCTGTCCTCTCAGAACAGAAACAAGGGTCCCTGAATGTCAGGATCCAGCCAGCTCGGACCTGTGTAAACATGCACACTCTTGGTTTTTTGTCTCCTCTCTGATTAACGCTCAGGAAAGAGGCAATGCTAAGCAGAGCAGCCTCTACAGTATTGTGGAACAGTTTTTACAACAGCCTTGCAGGCACGAGGCAAATCATGGAGACGGGCTGCCCCTTCTAGAGGCACTCAAGCCACGCTGCACGCTGACTCGAGCGAAAAGACAGAGCTGTTGCACCAGGATAGGCGAGCAGCCTTCAGCCCTTCACAGCACTCTACTGCAAAGCCCCTCTTGGCCTCCCCACCACGGTTCCCTTTCCGCGTTACAGGCAATACGTC
>NW_011190220.1:0-756 GCF_000146605.3 Meleagris gallopavo | reverse complement strand
CTTGAGGAGCCGTTTAGTAATGGAATCTTTTCATTCTGGCAGTAAGCTCTCTGCAAGAGAGAGCTTTCTGTCCTCTCAGAACAGAAACAAGGGTCCCTGAATGTCAGGATCCAGCCAGCTCGGACCTGTGTAAACATGCACACTCTTGGTTTTTGTCTCCTCTCTGATTAACGTTCAGGAAAGAGGCAATGCTAAGCAGAGCAGCCTCTACAGTATTGTGGAACAGTTTCTACAACAGCCTTGCAGGCACGAGGCAAATCATGGAGACGGGCTGCCCCTTCTAGAGGCACCCAAGCCACGCTGCACGCTGACTCGAGCGAAAAGACAGAGCTGTTGCACCAGGATAGGCGAGCAGCCTTCAGCCCTTCACAGCACTCTACTGCAAAGCCCCTCTTGGCCTCCCCACCACGGTTCCCTTTCCGCGTTACAGGCGATACTTCCCACCAGAGAGGAGAGACCACGCGCTGGCACACCAACCACATGGAAATCCACGGTCAGCGAGCACTCGGTGCTGAGCATCTGCACCCACCTGCCTGAGCTCAAAGGACGCGACGCTGCTGTCATCGTGGAGCAGGACAGTTATGGTATCTAAGGCCCACGTGCTCTCAGCGAGCAGCCCAGACTTCAGAGACATCATCACCCTCCAGGCTTCAGGAGATCCTGGAACATAAACGTCATACTTCCAGACCCTGGCCTTCAGAACCAAAGGAGGTACTAGATACTGCTTTTTGTTCTCACAAAGAGCACGGCCTGTTT
>NW_011190219.1:0-478 GCF_000146605.3 Meleagris gallopavo | reverse complement strand
CCACGCTGCACGCTGACTCAAGCGAAAAGACAGAGCTGTTGCACCAGGATAGGCGAGCAGCCTTCAGCCCTTCACAGCACTCTACTGCAAAGCCCCTCTTGGCCTCCCCACCACGGTTCCCTTTCCGCGTTACAGGCGATACGTCCCACCAGAGAGGAGAGACCACGCGCTGGCACACCAACCACATGGAAATCCACGGTCAGCGAGCACTCGGTGCTGAGCATCTGCACCCACCTGCCTGAGCTCAAAGGACGCGACGCTGCTGTCATCGTGGAGCAGGACAGTTATGGTATCTAAGGCCCACGTGCTCTCAGCGAGCAGCCCAGACTTCAGAGACATCATCACCCTCCAGGCTTCAGGAGATCCTGGAACATAAACGTCATACTTCCAGACCCTGGCCTTCAGAACCAAAAAGGAGGTACTAGATACTGCTTTTTGTCTCACAAAGAGCACGGCCTGTTTCAGACGCTGCACAGAC
>NW_011190218.1:0-570 GCF_000146605.3 Meleagris gallopavo | reverse complement strand
GCTGACTCGAGCGAAAAGACAGAGCTGTTGCACCAGGATAGGCGAGCAGCCTTCAGCCCTTCACAGCACTCTACTGCAAAGCCCCTCTTGGCCTCCCCACCACGGTTCCCTTTCCGCGTTACAGGCGATACGTCCCACCAGAGAGGAGAGACCACGCGCTGGCACACCAACCACATGGAAATCCACGGTCAGCGAGCACTCGGTGCTGAGCATCTGCACCCACCTGCCTGAGCTCAAAGGACGCGACGCTGCTGTCATCGTGGAGCAGGACAGTTATGGTATCTAAGGCCCACGTGCTCTCAGCGAGCAGCCCAGACTTCAGAGACATCATCACCCTCCAGGCTTCAGGAGATCCTGGAACATAAACGTCATACTTCCAGACCCTGGCCTTCAGAACCAAAAAGGAGGTACTAGATACTGCTTTTTGTCTCACAAAGAGCACGGCCTGTTTCAGACGCTGCACAGACTCCATGCAAAAGCAGTCTCCACACAGACAGTGCCCAACACAAACGTTACACCCGATCCTTCTGGGTCCCTTCACCCTTGCACTATCACAGAACAGAACATCCC
>NW_011190217.1:0-500 GCF_000146605.3 Meleagris gallopavo | reverse complement strand
GCAAAAGCAGTCTCCACACAGACAGTGCCCAACACAACGTTACACCCGATCCTTCTGGGTCCCTTCACCCTTGCACTATCACAGAACAGAACATCCCAACTAACTTGGGAAAGGAGACTTCTTGCAAAGCTGGCAGAGCTCTTCCAATGGGCAACCCCCAGCCTCTCGATGGGCGCAGGCAGAAAAGCAGGAGTTTCCTCTTACCAACATCTTCTGCTGTCAGCCGCCTCCTTTTCCGTAACACCGGCTTGGCAGCTTCTACCGATCCTGGAGGGAAGGAGACGGCTCGTCGCTTCCTGGCAGGCCGTTCCGCTGCCGGTGCCACGTGCGCAGCGGGGATTGGCGGTCCTGCCTTCTTCACTCCCCTCCCTGGCTGCTGGGATGGAGATTTGCTGGGAGCGGTGCGATTCTCCCGAGCTCTGGGCTGCTGCTGCGGCTGCCCCTGCGCGGCGCTGCACGGGACGCTGTGCATCCCCCCTTTTGAGCCGCTTGGCAGCTGG
>NW_011190216.1:0-680 GCF_000146605.3 Meleagris gallopavo | reverse complement strand
GTTCCGCTGCCGGTGCCACGTGCGCAGCGGGGATTGGCGGTCCTGCCTTCTTCACTCCCCTCCCTGGCTGCTGGGATGGAGATTTGCTGGGAGCGGTGCGATTCTCCCGAGCTCTGGGCTGCTGCTGCGGCTGCCCCTGCGCGGCGCTGCACGGGACGCTGTGCATCCCCCCTTTGAGCCGCTTGGCAGCTGGGATGCAGTTGCTGTCCGTCGGTCGCCTGGAATTCTAGATGGAAAGTTCTAGATCGGCAACATGAGGTTATCAAGCCAGAAACGGGCATCACAGACACAGCGGGGAGAAACGCTCAGAGCCAGAGGACACGGCTGAGCCACCCAGATCTTCCTCTCGGGCTCCCCACCTAGCTCATAGGGTTCAGTGATCTTCTCACTGGCCGTAGGAGAGGAACTGGACTGATGGAAGGAAACATATCAGGACTGAGCAGCACAAAAACACCTGGATCACATCCCAGATGGCTTCAAACAGCAGTCACAGTTCAAGGTTCTGCCGTTCTACTGAGATCAGCTTTCTGCTAGACCCACACTTGCCTCAGATCAGGTCCGTGTCAGTTTAAAAGACAACCACGATTCGACAAAGGTACCAGGGAACCAGCTGCTACTCACAGAACATGCATTTCTAAACAGGAAAAGCTTTCACGAATGCTAGAAAAACCAAGCAAGCC
>NW_011190215.1:0-380 GCF_000146605.3 Meleagris gallopavo | reverse complement strand
GGCACAGTCTCTACTTTTCTGAGACCACTTCTGATTCGAGCAACAGTCTCGTTAGCTATGTGCTGCATCTGGAGACTTGGAGAGACCGACCCCACCAGCAGCATCCGATCCGGTCCATTCCCCTCCAATTAATAACGGCAAGGCCGGCCCAGCACTGACATGGGGACAAACCGTATGCCACTCTCCAAAAGAGAAAACATCCCAACAGAGGATATCCCACTCACTCGCCGCACTGCCGATGTGACACTGTGCTCACACGGAGCGCAGGATCACATACTGCGCAAACAGCCACGCTGATGGCAGCTCTGCTCGCAGTAGAAGGCAACCAAGTCACCTTGGCTTTCTCTCGGGAGCTGCACTCACGACTAGACACATACACT
>NW_011190214.1:0-1117 GCF_000146605.3 Meleagris gallopavo | reverse complement strand
GAAGCCTTCACAGAATCACAGAATCACAGAATTGTAGGGGTTGGAAGGGACCTCTAGAGATCATCGAGACCAACCCCCCTGCCAAAGCAGGTTCCCTACACCAGGTCGCACAGGTAGGCGTCCAGGCGAGACTTGAATATCTCCAGAGAAGGAGACTCCACAACCTCCCTGGGCAGCCTGTTCCAGTGCTCCGTCACCCTCACCGTGAAGAAGTTCTTACGCACATTCGTGCGAAACTTCCTGTGCTGCAGCTTATGTCCGTTTCCCCTCGTCCTGTCTCCACGTACCACTGAAAAGAGACTGGCCTCACCGCTATGGCCGCCACACCTCAGATATTTATAAACCTGGATCAGGTCCCCTCTCAGTCGTCTTTTCTCAAGGCTAAACAGACCCAGTTCACTCAGCCTTCTTCATAGGGGAGATGCTCCAGGCCCTTCACCATCTTTGTGGCCCTCCGCTGGACTCTTTCCAAGAGATCCCTGTCTTTTTGTACTGGGGAGCCCAGAACTGGACACAGTACTCCAGATGAGGCCTTACCAGGGCAGAGTAGAGGGGGAGGATCACCTCCCTCGACCTGCTGGACACGCTCTTCTTAATGCACCCCAGAATGCCATTGGCCTTTTTGGCCACGAGGGCACACTGCTGGCTCATGGCCAACCTGTCGTCCACCAGGACGCCCAGGTCCCTCTCTGCAGAGCTCCTCTCCAGCAGCTCATCTCCCAGCCTGTATTGGTGCATGCAATTATTCCTCCCTAGGCGTAAGACCCTACACTTGCTTGTGTTGAACCTCATCTGGTTTCTTACTGCCCAGCTCTCCAGCCTGTCCAGGTCTCGCTGAATGGCAGCACAGCCTTCAGGCGTGTCAGCCAATCCTCCCAACTTCGTATCATCAGCAAACTTGCTGAGGGTGGCCACTATCCCCTCATCAAGGTCATTGATGAAGATGTTGAACAAGACCGGACCCAGCACAGACCCCTGGGGGACACCACTGGTTACAGGTCTCCAGCCAGACTCTGCACCACCAACGACGACCCTCTGCGCTCTGCCAGTCAGCCAGTTCTCAACCCACCTCACTGTCCACTCGTCTATCCCACACTTCCTCAGCTTTGTTATAAGG
>NW_011190213.1:0-479 GCF_000146605.3 Meleagris gallopavo | reverse complement strand
GAAAATAGGGACCCCGAAATAACTGAAAACAGTGGCAACAATCTGAGGTGAAACAAAGAAATTTACTAAATATGGTATCAACAGAATTTTATAAGGAGAGAGAGTGTGAAATTGATGGTGGATCGGCCTCACCACAACGCTGAGATGAGAAGCGCAGGCAGAGAAGCGCAGGCAGAGAAGCGCAGGCGAAGAAGTGCAGGCAGAGAAGCGAGCATCAGGTGACCTTGCCGGGAGTTCTATCTCCTCGCTGACCGCAAAGCCCCCTGGGGAAATGCAGCTCTTCTTCTCCTCTGGACAGGCACCCGGAACTTGAGCATCAGCAGTCAAACCCCCAGTGCATTACATGATGTTATGATTGGAACACTGATAATGAAAAATCATGAAACCATGACATTCCACCCTTATTCCACATCACTACATCATGCTTAATATATACAAACAAAATATAAACACACGCACAAGGAATTACTGACTGCACT
>NW_011190212.1:0-499 GCF_000146605.3 Meleagris gallopavo | reverse complement strand
ATTTCAAACCTTCAAGTTCAGCCCTGTGAAACACAGAACTTCAACACAGCTTCTAGCAGGACTGCATAAATGGCCTTTGGGCCCTCTAGTGCTAAAACTAAGAAACTCTCTTTATTAGCAGTTTCAGAGCAGAGTTGAGAGGAAAATAAGACCATGAGAAAGCCAACAGAAAGTTTGCCCCGGTCAGGCACTAGCTTGGATCATTTACCTTACTTGCACCAAGTTGTGGCATGAAGACAAAAAGTTTTCAGTCAGTCATTAAGCCCTAAGAGGACTCATCCTGTTGCTGGCAGCACTGTTCACAGGCATTCCTACCAGAACATTACTTAGAAATGTAAGTACAAATATAAGTCCTTGCATTTCATTGCAGGAAGTGAGAGATACCCAGAATCAGGAAACAGCCATCCAACAGCAGGGCTCAGGAAGTTGTCGAACAATAGGAACAAGGAAAATGAGTTCAGAGAAAGGTGGTGGCATGGCCGAAAGACAGGCAAAGGAT
>NW_011190211.1:0-319 GCF_000146605.3 Meleagris gallopavo | reverse complement strand
CATTCATCAGAGTTTGTCCATCTCTGTTCTGCAGACATTCTTCAGTTCATATGTTCAACAAGGATGACTGAAAAATGACCTTACCCTTGGGCCCTGTATTAAAATATAGCACACATGTGAGTGAGCTAACAAACAAAATGGAAGAATTTACAAGCAACAACTGATGATCCAGAAAGCAATAAAATACAAATTAGACTAAAGGAAAGCCACATAATTTGATTGAATATACAATGCTTTAGCTTGAGAATGTGTCATGGTTTTATGATTTTTCTTATCGGTATTCCACATCATAACATCATGTAAAGCACGGGGAATTAAA
>NW_011190210.1:0-620 GCF_000146605.3 Meleagris gallopavo | reverse complement strand
CCTCATCCTGGAGTACTGTGTCCAGTTCTGGGCTCCCCAGTACAAAAAAGACAGGGATCTCTTGGAAAGAGTCCAGCGGAGGGCCACAAAGATGGTGAAGGGCCTGGAGCATCTCCCCTATGAAGAAAGGCTGAGTGAACTGGGTCTGTTCAGCCTTGAGAAAAGACGACTGAGAGGGGACCTGATCCAGGTTTATAAATATCTGAGGTGTGGCGGCCATAGCGGTGAGGCCAGTCTCTTTTCAGTGGTACGTGGAGACAGGATGAGGGGAAACAGACATAAACTGCAGCATAGGAAGTTTCTCATGAATGTGCGTAAGAACTTCTTCACGGTGAGGGTGACGGAGCACTGGAACAGGCTGCCCAGGGAGGTTGTGGAGTCTCCTTCTCTGGAGATATTCAAGTCTCTCCTGGACGCCTACTGTGCGACCTGGTGTAGGGAACCTGCTTTGGCAGGGGGTTGGTCTCGATGATCTCTAGAGGTCCCTTCCAACCCCTACAATTCTGTGATTCTGTGATTCTGTGATTCAGGTCCCCCAGACCCACAGGAGTCTCAGGGATTCCTCTGGTTCAGTTCAGATGTGCACAAGGAGTTGCCTGCATGCGAGCTCCTACTCTGAG
>NW_011190209.1:0-890 GCF_000146605.3 Meleagris gallopavo | reverse complement strand
GGAGCTATTAAACATGGAACACACCCCAAAAAGACTCCACTCTGCTTCCCTGCACCATCAAATGTAACATCCGTACCTGGCTTTGGCACTGAATTGATGAGAGACTCCGGCAGTTTTTCATTAATCAGCTCCACACACTCCCCAGGGAAAAATCCAACCTGGAACAAGAACAAAAAGAGAGGTGCAATACTGAATGCAGCATTTCTCAGGCCTGAACAGGGAAACCAAAACCACGTAACGTTTTCCTTGGAACGTGCTTGCCGGACGCTCCGTAAGGCTATCCAGCACAAAATAGGCCTGCTTAAAAGTAATCATTATTCAACATTTGCAGCCTAAAGATCCAGAAAACTGTGTACGGAGCAGGGAGAGGACAAGTACGCCACGTACCCCTAAATCCCAAGCGTACCTGGACAGAAAGACTTCATCTAGAAGTTATATATGATGATAGATTGATGCAGCTATCTCTGAGTTAGCACAGCCTATGAAATTTCTGCTTGCTGACTGAGATGCAGCTGTGATCCCCGGCTCTAAGCTACCCAGCGTTCTGCAGCCAGCAGCAGCAACAAGCACGCGGAGGGTCTGTTACCCTACCTCGGCTGACAGGCAGTGACTTCCTAAAAGACACTAGCTTCGTGTTCCGCATGCGTGCAAACACGATTCTCTGAGACACAGGAACACGTGTCTTAGCAGCTGTATTTCCAAAGGGGCGGTTCAGTGGCCGCGACCTGATGCATGTTGTGAAGGCTCTTGCTTCTAAGTTAATGGAGGAGGCAGTTCCCTACAAAGACCAACTTTCAGCGCTGGCCCAAGCCCACAGCAAAAGGGAAAGTCCTCTGACACCGACACAGGGAAACGGTTCCCGTGCAGAAGCCGTCCTGCACAGGCAGAGG
>NW_011190208.1:0-482 GCF_000146605.3 Meleagris gallopavo | reverse complement strand
ATATATGATGATAGATTGATGCAGCTATCTCTGAGTTAGCACAGCCTATGAAATTTCTGCTTGCTGACTGAGATGCAGCTGTGATCCCCGGCTCTAAGCTACCCAGCGTTCTGCAGCCAGCAGCAGCAACAAGCACGCGGAGGGTCTGTTACCCTACCTCGGCTGACAGGCAGTGACTTCCTAAAAGACACTAGCTTCGTGTTCCGCATGCGTGCAAACACGATTCTCTGAGACACAGGAACACGTGTCTTAGCAGCTGTATTTCCAAAGGGGCGGTTCAGTGGCCGCGACCTGATGCATGTTGTGAAGGCTCTTGCTTCTAAGTTAATGGAGGAGGCAGTTCCCTACAAAGACCAACTTTCAGCGCTGGCCCAAGCCCACAGCAAAAGGGAAAGTCCTCTGACACCGACACAGGGAAACGGTTCCCGTGCAGAAGCCGTCCTGCACAGGCAGAGCAGCTCTAAGCTGAGATTCCCGCCTTT
>NW_011190207.1:0-797 GCF_000146605.3 Meleagris gallopavo | reverse complement strand
CAAGGACAAAGTGATTTTTTTGCCCTGTGTTCCTTCAACATCGTCTGTTGTGATGGTCAGAGTTCATTTACATACATGCCGTTGCCAATTAGTAAAAGGGAGAGAGAGCAATATAACTGTCTGAAGTCCATTTCACTCATTTGATGTCAGCCTGCCTTGACCGTGCAGGTGAGAAATGTGACAACATCTGTACCTAATGAACTGGAAAAAATTAACAGCAATTACAAAATGAAAAAGACTGTAGAAATAGTCAGCTCTTTCCATTTAGGAAACTAAGTAGTCTTATTCTTTAGTCTTATTTAATATAGCAGCGTTTGGATCCAGCTTAATGCAACACAGCTTGAAGTGTTGTCTCCCCTAATCTTTTGATTTTCTTTTTTTTTTTTCTTTGAGAGCCAGGAGCCCACTGGCCAAGACACAACACATCGAATTACTGTAGCCTGGTCATTTGAATTATTTTTCAAATGCATATAATAAAGCAGGAAGTTTTTCTTCAAGACTGATACTTATCTGGCAGGAGTTCAACTCTAACATAAAATTAGATAGGAAGATGTTATGATGAAGGAGGTGGGGAGTTTGGGGAAGAAGCTTGATGTGGCCCTGTCTGTTAGAGATCTGTCCAGCAAAAGAGATCCTTAAGAGGACAAAATGCTTTTTGGGCAAATGCCAACAATTATTTCTGCCATTCTAATAAAAACATCTTATTGGTTTGAAGCTGGAAGGAAGACATATCAGTCTTTAACTGTGAAGGACTGCTGCTACATGCCAGTGTGTGCTGAAGATCTGTAGTTTGTGTT
>NW_011190206.1:0-408 GCF_000146605.3 Meleagris gallopavo | reverse complement strand
ATCCCATAACCTGATATTATGGGGGATCCGGCCATCCCATAACCTGATGGCCTGTAGGGTCCGGCATCCCATAACCTGATATTATGGGGGATCCGGCCATCCCATAACCTGATGGCCTGTAGGGTCCGCCATCCCATAGCCAGCATCCTGTAGGGTCTGCCATCCCATAGCCAGCATCCTGTAGGGTCCGCCTTCCCATAACCTGATGGCCTGTGGGGTCTGGCCATCCCATAGCCAGCATCATGTAGGGTCCGCCATCCCATAACCTGATGGCCTGTGGGGTCTGGCCATCCCATAGCCAGCATCCTGTAGGGTCCGCCATCCCATAGCCAGCATCCTGTAGGGTCCGCCATCCCATAGCCAGCATCCTGTAGGGTCCGCCATCCCATAACCTGATGGCCTGTAGGG
>NW_011190205.1:0-800 GCF_000146605.3 Meleagris gallopavo | reverse complement strand
GGTGGAACCAGAGAAGATGACCTACGCAATGCTCGCTGATATGAGGATGGCACAGCCAGGGTGCAAGCTGCTAACTGCAGGCTGAGGTCAGGGGGTGCATCTCCATCTCACTGTCGCCCAGCCTGAGCAGGCAGCTCAGAGGCAGCGAGACAACGGGTGCCTCTGATGTGGTGGGGATGGGGGTTCTCACCAGGAGGGGCTGCAGAGGAGGAGGAGGATTACAGTAACGGTGGCACGAGGGCTGGATGCACAGTTTCGGAGGTGTGGGCGGATGTGAAAGATTTTGAATCGTGGCAGACCTGAAGCACAGCTTCCATGTGTGGAGGCCACAGGGCCTCCTGTGTGCCAGTGATGGAGGCGGCAGGTGAGGTGCAATGCAGGAGCTCTGATCTGTGTTAGTGACCCTGGCATTTGCTCCTCACCAAGTGTGGAGGGAAGGAGGAGACCTCGTGGAGAAGGAGTTGGCTGGAGGGTCTTCAGTTGTTGGGGAAGATCTGCAAAGGGCTCATGAAGAAGGGGCTGCCATCTTGGTGCTGTCACTGCTTGCATGCATGGTGTTGCATGAACCTGTTAGCGTGCCAGCAGAGCTGGGGTGGCTGGGGAACAGCAGGAACTGGCAGAGGGTCCCAAACCTCCCCTGCGCAGGAGACCTCCCACCTCCTGAGGGTACTCAGCCAAGTGGAGCTGCAGAGCTGGAGTCACGGGGGATGTGGCAGCCTGACGGTGTCTGTCCCATCCCCAGCATTTCTGGGCTCCCTGTGTCCTGACCCTGCAGCTGGTCCTGCTGCTCACCAGGGTGT
>NW_011190204.1:0-596 GCF_000146605.3 Meleagris gallopavo | reverse complement strand
AGTAGAGAGTGAGTAAAAGACTGAGTAACATGTTAGTAATCTTGAGTAAAGTGTGAGTCTACACTGGAGTAAAGTGTCTGTAAACCTGGAGTAAAGTGTGAGTAAAACCCAAAAGAAGATATGAGTAGATCTGGGGTAAAGAATGAGGAAACCTGAAGTAAAATATGAACACTCCTGGACTAGAGTATAAGTAAAGCCAGAGTAAAGAGTGAGTAAAAGCCAGAGTAAAGTAAGAGTTTCCTCTAAGTAAAGTGTGATTAAACTCAGAGTATGTGGTGAGTAAACTCGGAGTAATGTGTGAGTAAACCTGGAGAAGATTGTGAATATACCCAGAGTAGAATGTGAATAAAACCTGGAGAAAAGACAAAGTAAAGCAGGAATAAAGTATCAATAAACCAAGAGTGAAGTGTGAGGTAACCAGAAGTAAAGTGTGTGTTGACCCAGTGTAAAGTGTGGATAAATCTTGAAGTAAGGTGTGCGTACTCACGGAATAGAGTGTGAGTACAGCAGTTGCGCAGTGTGAGTAAAACCTGGAGAAAGAAAAAAAGACTTAGAATAACTACTTGAATGGAGGAAGTAAACTGCGAGTAAAACAT
>NW_011190203.1:0-681 GCF_000146605.3 Meleagris gallopavo | reverse complement strand
GTGAGTAAATGTGAAATAAAATGTGAGTAAACCCAGTGTAAAGTATTAGTAAACGTGGGCTAAAGTGTGAGTAAAACCCTGTGAGAGGTCTGTGTACACCCAAAGTAAAGTATGAGTAAACCCAGAGTAAATAATGTGTAAATCTGGTGTAAAGTGTGAGAAATAAACAGTGTAAAGTGTAAGTAAACCCAGAGTGAAGTGTAAGTAAACCCAGTATGAAGTGTGAGCAAACCCTGAGATAGCTTGCTTTCAGGATAGGCTTTTTTTTTTTTTTTTTCTTTCTTACAGCCTGCAACCGCGCTGCACTTGTGCTGGAAGGCTGGCAGCTTGCAGGCAGGCTGCAGAGTGAGCATGGTGGGGCTGGCACTGCCCACTCTTAGCCTCGACACTTGACCCATGCTGATAAGCTTTCAATAGCCTCAGGGGAGGCTCGCTTCCGGCCACAGAGCACAGCGGGTTGTTGCTGTGTGGGAGTGAACCTGGAATAAGCTGTGAACAAACTTGGAGTAAAGAGTGAGGTAACCCAAAGTATAATGTGAGAAAACCTGGAGAAATGTGTTCACAAACCCTGAGTAAAGGGTGTGTAAACACGGTCAGTAAAACCCAGAGTATGAGCAAACCTGAGTAGGCTGTGGGTGCACCCAGCGTGTGAATAAAACCCGGAGTAGCATGTGTGTAGAA
>NW_011190202.1:0-364 GCF_000146605.3 Meleagris gallopavo | reverse complement strand
ACTGGGGTCAGGTTCTATGGGTCAGGTGCTGTGGTTCAGATCTTATGGGTCTGTTGCTAGGGGTCAGGTTCTATGGGTCAGATCCTGTAGGGTGAGGTTCTGTGGGTCGGGTTCTGTGGGTTCAGATTTTATGAGTCAGGTTCTATGGGTCAGGTCCTGCGGGTTCAGGTTTTGTGAGTCAGGTTCTATGGGTCAGGTCCTGTGGGATCAGGAGCTGTGAGGTCAGGTACTGTGGTGTTAGGTCCTGTAAGTCAGGTCCTATGAGTCCTGTGCTGTGGGTCAGGCGCTGTGGGTCAGGTTGTATGGGTAAGATGCTGGGGGGTCCGGTTCTGTGGGTCAGGTGCTATGGGATCAAGTTCTATTG
>NW_011190201.1:0-854 GCF_000146605.3 Meleagris gallopavo | reverse complement strand
CTGGAAATGAGGAAGGCTGTGCTGGGATCCTGATGATGCCCCCGGCCCAGCCAGGCCCTGAACGCCCTGCTCCCGCTCCCAGCACCGCGTCACCGAGCTGCCAGCTGCAGGGCGGCGGCTCCCGGCTCAGAGAAGCGGGGAAGCAGAAGCCGCCCGGTTCCTCCCGGCTGTCCTTCCTCCGCACGGCCACCACATCCGCATCTGCACGCACCAGCACGGCCCGTCCCCTCAGCGCACAGCGCCCTTCGCTTCCTTTTACTGCCAGAAAGCCGATAAATTCACAGCCCCAGCAGCCCCGGGACGCGCCCCGCGTACATCTGCCCCTCCGGCCGCTGCTCCGTACTGGAGATCAGCAGAGCCGCTCGCCCTCCAGCGTTTGCCGCAGAAAAAGGGCTTGCAAAGCGCAGCCCGAACGCGGCCACGCAAACCACGCAAACCACGCACCCCGCCTGTGCCCCGAGCTGCCCAGGCACGCGCACGCCATTCCGAAGAGAGAATCGCCGCACGACATAACGGCACGGAAACACGGCATCCCCAGCTGTCCGCCCGCCCTGCCCGAGGGCACTGCTCTGCTCTCCCCTCCCTCCGCCGCCCCCGGCCATCTCCTCCTCGCCGCCTTCCTTCCGCTCCGTCGCTCCTCACCGGGCTCCCGTCGCACAGCGGCCGGCCGCTCGGGCACCGCGCTCCCCCCGCCCGTGTGCCGCTATGAATACACCCCCGTACCTTCAGCTTGGCCGGCTGGCTTCGCTGTGCCTGCGTCCGCGGGGAAAGCAGCCTCTCCACTAACCGCTCCTGGATAACGAGCGAATCCATAACCGCGGCCGGCGGCACAGCCAGCCACCGCGGGCCAAGAG
>NW_011190200.1:0-463 GCF_000146605.3 Meleagris gallopavo | reverse complement strand
GGTCAGGATGTTGGAGACATCATGGTTGGGACACTGGGGACATTGGGGACGGGATGTTGGGGACATCATGGTTGGGACACTGGGTACACTGGGATCAAGATGTTGGGGACACCATGGTTGGGACACTGGGAACTTTGGGGACGTTGGGGTTGGGATGTTGGGGACACTATCGGTGGGACATTGCGGATGTTGGGGACATTGGGGACTTTTGGGGTTGAGATGTTGGGGACACCATGGTTGGGACATTGGGGACTTTGGGGACATCATGGTTGGGATGTTGGGGACACTATCGGTGGTACATTGCGGATGTTGGGGACATTGGGGACTTTTGGGGTTGAGATGTTGGGGACACCATGGTTGGGACACTGAGGACATTGGGGTCGGAATGTTGGGGACACCGTGGTTGGGACATTGGGGACATTGGGGACATTGGGGTTGAGATGTTGGGGACTCCATGGTTCAG
>NW_011190199.1:0-519 GCF_000146605.3 Meleagris gallopavo | reverse complement strand
AAAAAAACTGAAAAACCCTACCTAATCTTTTTCAGAAGCCTGTTCATTAAATAGTTTTTCTTGCTCTGATGCTCAAATTTGATAAATAAAGCCCAAGTTCTGGTCATGCTTTAATTTTTTACGCTCTCTCTCTCTTTGGCCCGTACTACATCACTTTTTTCATTGCCTCCTGTGGAATATCTTTGAGTCTGCTACTCGAAGCTGACTCAGTCCTCACTTGGAGTAATGGGTCTTGTTTCTCATTGGGAGCAGTGACAAAGTTATCAGCCTCAAAAGGTGATTCCCAGAAATGTGACTAAGTGCCCTTGGCTTGAGTGCATGTGCTATGTTTCAGTACCCATCAACTCAGTTTATTAAACTAATTTAATTAATGTAGCAGGAAAGGAAAAAAAATAACTTGATGCTTTAAAGAAACTGCAGGGAGATAAGATAAATGACCTACTCAGCCAGGTGATAATGTTTAGTTTCAACCTCTGAAGACCTCTAGAAATTTATCCCAAGGAGCAAATGAAGAGATGT
>NW_011190198.1:0-426 GCF_000146605.3 Meleagris gallopavo | reverse complement strand
AGAAGAAAAGTTCAGGACAGCTACAAGGAAAAATCTTGGCCGTGAGCTGCTCTTCTTTTGTACTATCCTTTGTAAGGCAGAGGGGCAGCCAAAAAGAAGCTTTGTACGTAACTTCCAAACCTGGCACTTTGCAGATAACGTCTCTCCACCCATCTTTTTTCATAGCCCCTAATGATCTTTTGTTTCTCAGTTATAAGAGTTGTCATGGACGGGGGCTGCTGCGTTCCCTCACACCTGCCCTGCCATTTCACTTGTCCCATCAGGCTCCAGTTCAACTACTGCCTTTCACCCGTGATTGATGCAGCCTGCAGGAGAGCAGCAAATGGCCATAGCACTTCCATCTCAGGTGGGGGCTTGGGGAAGCAGCCAGGAGAAGGCAAGGGGCAAGAGATGGGAGTGCAGGGAGACAGCGAGATGCCTCAGCCA
>NW_011190197.1:0-308 GCF_000146605.3 Meleagris gallopavo | reverse complement strand
TCATTTTCCTGGCAGAGAACTTCCTTAATGCTGCAGAATAAACTGCCATCCTAAAGAGCTGCTGCTGTGGTTCTTTCTTCATGGCTGTGTATATGCCCCAGAATATGTCTTTTTCTCCAATTAGCGGAAACGACTTGGGAGGTAGGGAGGACAATGTCCTTGAGTGCATTCATCATTCTCTGTGTCTGTTCTTCAGATCGAGAGAGAGAACTTTGTTATGAACCAACCCTTTCTGAATTATTTTACCTTCATAAAGAAATTACTACCTAAGTGTCCCTATGATGCTAAAAATCTTCATTTCCTCATGT
>NW_011190196.1:0-396 GCF_000146605.3 Meleagris gallopavo | reverse complement strand
GAGTGATATAGGGGTGTCCAGATCCCAACACACCATGAATGAGGTCAGCCTGCTTCCCTCCAGAGATACGTTTTCCCCTCTGTTCCTACTTTGCCTTGCTGAAATCCTTTCTGCCATGCCTCTGATGCCATGTGCTCGGTGTGTATGGGACAGAGCAGAGCACAGATGTAGCAAATGGCTTTTTCTATTCTTTTTTCCCTTGTTCTTTCACTGGAGATGGGCCATAGGAGCAGCTGAGCCAGAGGACCCAAGTGCTGCCTGAGCCTGGAGCAGTTGTGATTCAGAGCAAGGACACGCTGCTCAGAGCCAGGGACAAGCACAGGTTTGCACAGATGCTTCTCCAATTCCTTGACCTCAGGCTCCCATCACTGCAGTAGGATGGGTCTGACTGAAAGG
>NW_011190195.1:0-496 GCF_000146605.3 Meleagris gallopavo | reverse complement strand
GAGATGACCGTTCTCTTCTATTCTGAGGCCCCAGCTGGAGTACTGTGTCGATGTCTGAGGCTCCCAACACAGGAAAGATGTGGAGCTTTTGGAGAAGATCCAGAGGAGGGCCACAAAGATAATCAAAGGGCTGGAACACCTCTCCTATGAAGACAGACTGAAGGAATTGAGCTTGTTTAGCTTGAAGAAGAGAAGGCTGCAGTGAAACCTTATTGCAGCTTTCCAATATTTAAAGGGAGCTTAGAAACATGATGGAAATCAACTTCTTAGGTAGATAGTGATAGGACAAGGCAGAATGATTTTAAACTAAAGGAGGGGAGATTTAGATTAGACGTCAGGGTGGAAGTGTTTTACAGAGACAGTGGTAAGGTGTTGGTACAGGCTGCCCAGAGAGGTTGTGGGTGCTCCACCCCTGGAGGTTTTCAAGGACAGGTTGGATGATGCCAATGATAGCCTGATCTAGTATTCGATCTAGCTGTTTGCAACCCTGCCTGTG
>NW_011190194.1:0-474 GCF_000146605.3 Meleagris gallopavo | reverse complement strand
TCTTGGATATTATAAATTTTATATAAAATTTGTAAAAGAAGTAGAAAAATATGCTGAATACACTAAACCCAAGGCAAGTATATCTGATCTAGGTATGTCTTCTGACATGTATATCAGTAGTATACAAACCAGCGTGGGAGAAGATAGAACTGAGGGAAAAAAAGATGTCACACATAAACCAACAACTTTGTCTAGTGATGAGGAGGCAGAACAAGAAATTCAAAGCTCTGGAGAATCATTTACTGCTATAAATCTCTGAGGTCTGTGAATCTCAAAATAGGAGTTTTAATAATTAGGTCACTGAATCCAAAGGCCTATCTCACTCCTTTACTAAAGATTTTTCTTTCCTCAGGAGGGATGACAAAATAGGTCATGGGTCTTCTTCTCGCTTGTGCCAATTTAAATTGCCATTATTCTCAATCTTTGTTAATATGATGAATTACAGATATATTTCCTATGGTGTTACATCTGCAG
>NW_011190193.1:0-712 GCF_000146605.3 Meleagris gallopavo | reverse complement strand
GAGAGCACGGGCAGACATGAGGCTGTGTACGAGCATAACTAGTGCGGCAGCACAGGGTGCATTCTCATGAGAAAGCATTAGGAGTTAAGATAGGAGGCACAACATCCTTGGGCAGCCTGTAAACAGCAGGCCGTAAACAGCAGGCCTACATACGCAGCTATGCTCTGTGGATATGTGGGGGGGCTGATAAGCGGATGAGCTCAGTGGCAGGGGTGAATGCTGGCTGAGCATTGGTTAAAGCTAGGCAGCCCACCTAGACGCCCACCTTGTGCTCCAATAGTAGGTGAACACATGTGTAGTAGAATCATATATAAACTCTGTGTGTGCAGCAATAAAATGAAGCTTGATCACTCATATTGAGTACTGTCGTGCTTCCCCGCTTGAGAACAATCTGATTAGGACGCTATCCGCGGCAGAAAACAACTTAATTTTTTTTTTGTTAACTGCTAGATTTCATACATTGCAATATAGCAATCTATACTGAAAAACTGCGTGGTAACATAAGTTAACGGTAGTGAACCATGTAATTTTTCTTTTCTATTCTAAGTCATATTCACTTAATGCAAAAACAAAATTGAAGATGGGTCTCAAATTTTCTTCTTGCGAAGCTCTGTTTAAATGAAAAGTATGATGCGGGGTTTGAATATCTGTAACAATTAGATTTTAGTACTGTCTTGTCCTTTGGGTGCCACTCAGTGTGTATAGCATAAAT
>NW_011190192.1:0-782 GCF_000146605.3 Meleagris gallopavo | reverse complement strand
CTCCATCTTTATGGGGTGGACATGTTCCTATTGGGGTCTCCATCTTTACGGGGTGGACATGTTCCTATTGGGGTCTTGGATTTTATGGGGTGGTGGTGAGCCCAATGGGGTGGAGATGTTCCTATTGGGGTCTTCATCTTTATGGGGTGGAGGTGTTCCTATTGGGGTCTTCATCTTTATGGGGTGGAGGTGTTCCTATTGGGGTCTTCATCTTTATGGGGTGGACATGTTCCTATTGGGATCTCCATCTTTACGGGGTGGAGATGTTCCTATTGGGGTCTTGGTTTTTATGGGGTGGAGGTGACCCCAATGGGGTGGAGATGTTCCTTTTGGGGTCTTGGTCTTTATGGGGTGGTGGTGACCCTAAAGGGATGGAGGTGTTCCTTTTGGGGTCTTGGTCTTTTATGGGGTGGTGGTGACCCCAATGGGGTGGAGGTGTTCCTATTGGGGTCTCCATCTTTACGGGGTGGAGGTGACCCCAGTGGGGTGGACATATTCCTTTTGGGGTCTCCATCGTTATAGGGTGGAGATGTTCCTATTGGGGTCTCCATCTTTATGGGGTGGAGGTGACCCCAATGGGGTGGAGATGTTCCTATTGGGGTCTTGGTCTTTATGGGGTGGTGGTGAGCCTAAAGGGATGGAGATGTTCCTGTTGGGGTCTTGGTTTTTATAGGGTGGAGATGTTCCTATTGGGGTCTTCATCTTTATGGGGTGGAGGTGTTCCTATTGGGGTCTTGGTTTTTATGGGGTGGAGGTGACCCCAATGGGGTGGAGGTGTTCCT
>NW_011190191.1:0-570 GCF_000146605.3 Meleagris gallopavo | reverse complement strand
TGCCCAGCTGGCCCCATCCCTATGTGCAGGTGGCAGAGGGGAACGTTGAGCTGTTGCTATGGGGTCTCACCCAGAAAGGTCATGGAGCTGTGAGGAGGGAGGGGAAATTGGATGGGGGGAGGTAAAGAGTGGAGTGTGAGGACCCATCCTATGAAGGCCAAACCATTCCAGTGTTGCAGTTTGCTGGGCACACACAGTTGGGTACACAGAGGTAAGCAACTCTTGGCGCACCCCGATATTCCCATACCCCACCTCCCAGCCTGCAGACTAATTCAGCTCCAACCCAGGCTCTCCACAGCCCATGTATTGCCCCAAGTGGGGTCCAGCTGATAAATCCAAATGGGGTTACGGAGATGGAGGAGAGAGAGACTGCAGTGATACTCCATGGGGTATAAACAGGGACAAGCAGCATAGGGCTCACCTGCCTTTTGGGTTTGGGGCTCATGGAGAGATGCTACCCAGGCAGGATTGCTGGGGATGGGTGCTCAGAGCTTTTGGGGGCAGGTAGAAGCTGATGGGCCATGAGCTCATCCCCACAGCACTGCCAAGGGCGTCCCTGTGTCCTCCCCC
>NW_011190190.1:0-403 GCF_000146605.3 Meleagris gallopavo | reverse complement strand
TCTGATCATCTTCATGGCCCTCCTCTGGACCTGCTCCAACAGCTCAATATCCTTCTAGTGTCAGGGGCCTCAGAACTGGATGCAATATTCCAAGTGGCGTCTCAAAAGAGCAGAATAGAGGGGCAGAATTTCCTCCCTCAACCTGCTGATCATGCTACTTTTGATGCATCCCAGTATACATTCAGCCTCCTGGGTTGCAAGTGCACACTGATGGTTCACGTTGAATCTTTCATCAACTGACACTCCAAGATCCTTACTCCTCAGGGCCGCTCTCAAGCCATTATTCACCCATACTGGATCTTTGCATGGTATTTCCCCTACCCAGGTGCAGGACCTTGCACTTGGCCTTGTTGAACTTCATGAGGGTGGTTGGTATGGCCCACCTCTCAAGCCTGTCCAGATC
>NW_011190189.1:0-481 GCF_000146605.3 Meleagris gallopavo | reverse complement strand
GGGCTTGTGTAGCACACGTTCTTCAGATGTTCTGAAACGTGATTTTCACTTACAGCAGGTAGATCTTCCTTCTCCAAGTTCTTGCATTGCTTTCTGCAATGTGGGTGGTGTGGCTAAAGCCCTTGCTGCTGAAGACTGAGGCAGTTTAATACTAGCAAATTTTGAAGAATTATGTGATTTATTTCTTGTAATTACACTTCAGAAACACTTTATGTAATTTTATGGTAATATTAGTAAGCGAACTTCTCTTTCTGTGAATGCACTGCTGGTGAAAGCATTTGTTACCCAACGTTTGCTACTGCAAAGGGAAAAGCTTAAAACTTTTTCTTGTTCTGAACTGATTCATCGCTTTTGCTTCACTGTCAATGTATTCAGCAAGTAGCTTGTGGTACTGGGGATGGCAGTGGCTTTATGCGTCATGTTCTTACTGAGAAGAGCTTCCTGTCTGTTCTGAGCTGATAGTTTGATACAGAAAGACCAG
>NW_011190188.1:0-724 GCF_000146605.3 Meleagris gallopavo | reverse complement strand
CGCAAAGGTCTGGACAACAGCTCTGGAGTCAACCAACCGCCTTTCTCTGCTTGCCCAGAGCCGGCGGGGCAGCCCTCCCAGCATCTGCCACCCCATCACCCTCCTGATGCCAGTGTCAGCAATGTGGGAAAGAGTGTGGGCTGAGCAGTGCAGCTGGGCCAAAGGAAATTGCTGTGCGCTTGCTCCTGCAGCCAGCAGGCAAGGCAGTGAACCCAGAGCCACCGTTTCTCCTGCCATACCTGCAGGAGTATCTTGGGAGGCTTTGTGGTGGAAAAGAGTAGAGGAAGCCAGTGGTTCTTCCAGCCTTTCCCACCATAACTCTCGGATGTCCTCTCCACATCCACAGTGGCACCTGCAAGAAAGATGGAAAGACGTGCACCAGGACAGCCCAGAGATGAGCTGAAGGAGTGAATGCTCGTTCCTGAAGCTCTTGGCAGGGCTCTGGGCTGCAAAATCCCTCCCACTCTGCATGGGAACTATTGAGTCCCAGCCTGAGCCACTGATTGAGCACCTGGGGAAAGGAGCTGTTGAGCCCCAGGAGCACAGGTGAAGGCTTTTTAAATTCTCAGGGGAGATTTAGATGGGATGTCAGGAGGAAATTCTTGACCCCCAGTGGGCGGTGGGGCTCTGCAATGTGCCGCCCAGAGAAGCCATGGATGCCCCATTACTGGAGGCACTGGAGACCAGGTTGGATGGGGCCCTGAGCACCTGATGGAAAGGGTGG
>NW_011190187.1:0-2005 GCF_000146605.3 Meleagris gallopavo | reverse complement strand
GTCTGTCTACATACCCATGGTTTTCAGAGCCCAGTTGGGCCTCCAGACACTGTTTTCCATGATTTTCTCCACGGCGTGCTGTGTCAACTGCAGAATTTCCTGGCGACAAATAGGGAATGGAGAGACAGCAGTGAGCAGAAATGCAGGAGGAGATTGGTGTGAGCAGGAAGTCCTGTCCGAGAGCCAGGGGAGGGCTCCATGTCTTTCCAGAAATCCGGCAAGGTCTTCCAGAAAGCGTGCCCCCATGAGCCACTGGACTCCAGAGACACAGCAAAGATGGACCGTGAGCTCTGCCTGACCCCCTTGCTGCCAGCCTCGTGCCACCTCCAGAACAGCCTGGGCAGCCAGAGCACAGAGCTGTCTCTGGAAAGGGCTGAGAGGAAACAGGAGCCAGCAGCACCACCATTACCTCTCCCTTCAGTCCGTGGATCCCGTTCTCGTGGAGGACATCCAACACTGACTGCAGAATGAGGTCCCTCCTGGCCGACAGCTGAGTAGTTTCCACGTTCAGCTCCTGCCCCTTCCCCTCCAGCCAAACCGGTGAGTTCCTGAAGGCAAAGCGAGTCTTGTTCAGCACTGCTCACCCCGCAGCTCAGAGCTCCAGTGCCATGAGTGAAGGATTCGGGGGGGTTGTGCCCTTCCTTATCCCCCAGCCCCTTTCGTTCCTTCGCTTTGCCAAGGGCTGCCTTCCACCGTCCAGATGGCAAAGGCTGGAGCCCTGGGCACGAGGCGAAGGTGTGCAAAGAGCACACAGCCAGCTGAGGCCACGCTACAGAGCCAGGTGCAGGACAAGGAACTGTTCTTACCCCAGAGACAGGAGCTCACGCACAGGCTCTGCTGACGCCACCTGGAAGAGAAAGGCACTCAATGGCAGGAAGCACAAGGAGCACGGCCAGGGCTTCCAAAGGAGGTTCCCAGGGAAGTGCAGGCAGAATTTCCTGCTGCTTCCCAGCAGTTTGCAGAGCACCGCTGCCCAAAGTCGGGCTCTTAAGCCCTCCCCATGCTGCAGAGCATCTGCTGCTTCTCCCTTTGCTTTCCCATCCCCTCCAGACTCCCCAGTGCCACGGATGGTCCAAAGGCCCCTTCTTCCCATGTGCTGCCGCCTTCAGCCCGAGCTCCAAGGTGGGCACTGGGAAGATGCTTCCACACCGAAGCCCACCCTGCTGCCAAGGAGACCCCAGCCCGGCTCAAGGGCCCACCCTCCGTCTCAGCGGTGAGGAGCCCGTGGCCAAACTCCTGTCCCCACAGAGGCAGAAGGGCAGAACTTTGGCCTCTGCCGCACACCACGGCACTGACCAGCAGGATGCCATCTCTCCAAGCTGCCAATATCCAGAGGAAGGCTCCAGCTGTGGGGGCATCAGTCAGGAGAGACCGTTAGTTTGCTCAGCCCCATCTTCCTCCTGCAGACCCAGTGGGGACACGCCGTGTGGGACAGTCCCACCCCCCGGCTCCGCTGGGATGGCTTTGGCTGGGGAACACTCACCAGAAAGGACTGCCAGAAGCAGGACGGGGCTCCTCCTTCCCCTCTCTTGGGCAACGCCTTGCCTAAGGGAGAGACCAGACAGCGGTTATCGCGGCTCAGAGCGGGAGCAGGGCTGTGCCCACGGAAGGGGATTTGGGGCCGCCCGGCTGCAGAAAGGCCGGCAGCACGCGCTGCTTCTGGCTTCCCCTCCCCGCATTCCGGAGAAAAGACGACTGAGAGGGGACCTGATCCAGGTTGATAAATACCTGAGGTGTGGCGGCCATAGCGGTGAGGCCAGGCTCTTTTCAGTGGTACGTGGAGACAGGACGAGGGGAAACGGCCATCAGCTGCAGCATAGGAAGTTTCACACGAATGTGCGTCAGAACTTCTTTAGGTGAGGTGACGGAGCACTGGAACAGGCTGCCCAGGGGGCTGTGGGGTCTCCTTCTCTGGAGATATTCAAGTCTCGCCTGGACGCCTACCTGTGCGACCTGGTGTAGGGAACCTGCTTTGGCAGGGGGTTGGTCTCGATGGTCTCTGGAG
>NW_011190186.1:0-928 GCF_000146605.3 Meleagris gallopavo | reverse complement strand
ACCTGATCCAGGTTGATAAATACCTGAGGTGTGGCGGCCATAGCGGTGAGGCCAGGGCTCTTTTCAGTGGTACGTGGAGACAGGACGAGGGGAAACGGCCATCAGCTGCAGCATAGGAAGTTTCACACGAATGTGCGTCAGAACTTCTTTAGGTGAGGTGACGGAGCACTGGAACAGGCTGCCCAGGGGGCTGTGGGGTCTCCTTCTCTGGAGATATTCAAGTCTCGCCTGGACGCCTACCTGTGCGACCTGGTGTAGGGAACCTGCTTTGGCAGGGGGTTGGTCTCGATGGTCTCTGGAGGTCCCTTCCAACGCCTCCAGTTCTGTGATTCTGTGATTCTGTGCAATAGAACTCACTGCTCAGTGAGTAGAAACGGGACATCAGTGCCATGGGCAGCGCTGAGTGAGGAAGTGAGCCAGCTGCAGGGAGATGCTGCCCTCGAGAGCAGGGCAGCCGGAGATTGCCTCTTGCTGGGACCCGCTCACGGCTGAGAGGAGTTAAAGGAACGCCAGGACAGCAACGTGGGGACGCGTGACCACGAGGATGTGCGAATGTCCCCGGCAAAGGAAGCCAAGAGACCTAGCAGAGAGCGACGCTTCATTAGCGTAACAAAACACAGCCCCCATCCCTCCCTCCCCCCTCCCCCGGGTGCAGATGTGCCAGGAGAACGAGCTGTGAAACCGCCCGAGGCCTGGCAGCCGGCTCGGGGCGTGCTCGTGTGGGAATCGCCGCCTGGACCTGAGGCTGTGCCGAAGCGGCCAGAGCCTGGCTGGAAGCCGTCCGGCAGCCCCGCGGTGGCAGGAGGTGCAGCAAGGCGTCCTGCGGGCAGCTCCGCGCTGAGGGCACTCGGCATCCTCTGCTCTCCGCGACTCCCAGGAGCCCGGTTGCCCGCAGCAGAGGTGGGAGCAGCCTGCTCCGCACCCAAGG
>NW_011190185.1:0-617 GCF_000146605.3 Meleagris gallopavo | reverse complement strand
AACAGTGTCACAGAAGCATTTGTAGCTTTGCTGTAAGCAAGTTTAAATTGAACTTTAGTATTTTCTGGTAGGTTCATGCTTTCTCAGGGTGGAATTTAAGTTTCCTACTGTAGTCAGGAAAACAATTGTCACATATGCCTTATAAGAAACAATAATTGCCGAATCAAAGAAACACTGAGTCTGTCCTTTGTTTTGACTCCAAACAGAAACTTTCATAGGACCCCAAGTAGTAACTGTCTGTCTGACTCAAATGGATACACACGTTTCTCAATATAGGAGCCTCATCTTAGTAGTTAATATTTTCAAGATTTATTTTAACTATTGAATAACCCCATGTGCGTACATATACACACCCATGAAATATAAAAAAGCAGTTGTGTATTAAATGTGTAATCTTGGTCCCATTCTTGTGAGCATTAATGAGAGAGGATATGTTTCTGTTTGCCATAATGGTTGCGTTGAGAGACAAGCATAGAATCCATATATATATATATTTCCCAGTATATGTAGAAAAAAATGAAGAAAACAGGCAATTTGTTTACAGATATTCAATTGATGTTGGCAGTCCAGTATTTCTGCAGGTAGCCTGCAGTTGTGGGCTTTCTATTCTGCCTAAA
>NW_011190184.1:0-698 GCF_000146605.3 Meleagris gallopavo | reverse complement strand
TAAGGCGGGATTTGGGGTAAGAGATGAGCATTAAAGGATTTGGTGTGAGTGGGAAGCATTTGGGATGCACCAGGGAGAATTTGGGGTTGTTAGATTAGGGGAGATGAGCTGGTCTGGGATAAGAAGAGGACACCAGGCAGTCCCAAGCTGGTGTTTGGGAATTCCAGCTAGGGAATTTGAGGTCTGTCCCCTTCCATACACCCCAAAAATGAAGCACCTGGGGATGCCCGTCAGCACGGTAATCCAGTGTTCACGGTGGTGTAGATAACGGGGGGTTGGCTGGTGTTGGGGAACTGGGAGTCTGGGAGCACGGGATGGCAGCTGGCATCTCGACGTAAGTCAGATCCTCGCTGTCCCTGGGGGGCACCTGGAGAAACAGGAGGAGAGTGGGGTGCTACCATGGGGGTCCCCAAGATGGGTGGGTGGAGGGTGGGCCTCTGGTGCTCAGGTGTAGGTATGAGGTGGATGTGATCATGAGAAGTCTGCAGTTCTGAGGGTGATGAGATTTGGGGTTCACAAAGGAGGATATTTGAGGCCCAGCTATGGTTTTGGGGTGTTTAGGGACTGGGGGAATACAGGGGCTCTTTTTTGTGTTCCCCATGTGTCATGGGGATTTGGTGTGGGTGCATTTAGGGCCCCTCTACTCAAGTTGTATGTCCCTATATGTTCAGGGGGGATTAAGTCTTGGAGGGCTTCTG
>NW_011190183.1:0-540 GCF_000146605.3 Meleagris gallopavo | reverse complement strand
CCTGGGGGGCACCTGGAGAAACAGGAGGAGAGTGGGGTGCTACCATGGGGGTCCCCAAGATGGGTGGGTGGAGGGTGGGCCTCTGGTGCTCAGGTGTAGGTATGAGGTGGATGTGATCATGAGAAGTCTGCAGTTCTGAGGGTGATGAGATTTGGGGTTCACAAAGGAGGATATTTGAGGCCCAGCTATGGTTTTGGGGTGTTTAGGGACTGGGGGAATACAGGGGCTCTTTTTTGTGTTCCCCATGTGTCATGGGGATTTGGTGTGGGTGCATTTAGGGCCCCTCTACTCAAGTTGTATGTCCCTATATGTTCAGGGGGGATTAAGTCTTGGAGGGCTTCTGTGGGTCTGGGGACTTAGGTTTGTGGGCTGAGGGTTCCCCGCAATGCAGGTTTGGATTTCCCATGAGCTGGATACAGGTGGGGCACATAAATGTCAGAGTAAGCCATGTGAGGCTGGGGATCGTTTGTGGGCCTGATGGGAAGGGTGTGGGTCTGCATAGTGATGTTCCCGTGGGCCCCAAGGGTGAACTGGGATTTG
>NW_011190182.1:0-662 GCF_000146605.3 Meleagris gallopavo | reverse complement strand
CCCCGCAATGCAGGTTTGGATTTCCCATGAGCTGGATACAGGTGGGGCACATAAATGTCAGAGTAAGCCATGTGAGGCTGGGGATCGTTTGTGGGCCTGATGGGAAGGGTGTGGGTCTGCATAGTGATGTTCCCCGTGGGCCCCAAAGGGTGAACTGGGATTTGAAGTGGGTCCACTGACCCAGACACTTACCTGGAACTGCACTGACTTGGGCATTTCAGGGGTGACACCTGCATCAAAATGGGGAGGGGGAAGGGTGGGGGGTTATGTGGGATCTCGAGGGACAAGTGGGGGATCCATAAAGATCTGTAAGGGATCAAAGGACAGAGAGGGAACACCTTGGTGGATCTGTAGGGAACAGAAGAGGACACTTGGGGCATTCAATTAGGGATAGAAAGAGGAGGCAGAGCACACTTGAGGGCATCGATAGGGGATGGAAACCTTTTAAACCCTTCCTCACCAGGGCTCCTATCTCTGCTTGTCCAGAGGCTGCGGGCATCGAGGACGAAGTAGAGGCCCAGGCTGAAGACAAAGACAGCAGCACAGCCCCTCACCACCGCCACCACCAGGTTTCCATGGGACCGCCCCTTGGCACCTGTGGGGTGCGAGTGTTTGGGTGTCCCCATCACAGGGCAGGGATGCAGGGACAGTTCCACCCATGG
>NW_011190181.1:0-735 GCF_000146605.3 Meleagris gallopavo | reverse complement strand
TTTCAGGGGTGACACCTGCATCAAAATGGGGAGGGGGAAGGGTGGGGGTTATGTGGGATCTCGAGGGACAAGTGGGGGATCCATAAAGATCTGTAAGGGATCAAAGGACAGAGAGGGAACACCTTGGTGGATCTGTAGGGAACAGAAGAGGACACTTGGGGCATTCAATTAGGGATAGAAAGAGGAGGCAGAGCACACTTGAGGGCATCGATAGGGGATGGAAACCTTTTAAACCCTTCCTCACCAGGGCTCCTATCTCTGCTTGTCCAGAGGCTGCGGGCATCGAGGACGAAGTAGAGGCCCAGGCTGAAGACAAAGACAGCAGCACAGCCCCTCACCACCGCCACCACCAGGTTTCCATGGGACCGCCCCTTGGCACCTGTGGGGTGCGAGTGTTTGGGTGTCCCCATCACAGGGCAGGGATGCAGGGACAGTTCCACCCATGGCTGACACTGGGACATGCAAATGGGGCCTCGGACCTAACTGGGGGTGCAGGTGTGGGTGTCACCTCCAGCATGACGCTGTCCCCAAGGGGTGAGGACACAAATGTCTGATCCTTGGGGTTGTGGGATGATGTATTGGTGCTGGCAGAGGCACCCTGAGTGGGTGAAGGTGGCCGTGCCCCACCAGTGGGATCCTCACGCTGGACGGGGGCCAAGCATTTAACTCTGTGCAGGAGGAATGTGCCACCATAACCCCCATTCCAGCACTGGGTGGTGACATCCGTCCCCATTG
>NW_011190180.1:0-520 GCF_000146605.3 Meleagris gallopavo | reverse complement strand
ATGGAAACCTTTTAAACCCTTCCTCACCAGGGCTCCTATCTCTGCTTGTCCAGAGGCTGCGGGCATCGAGGACGAAGTAGAGGCCCAGGCTGAAGACAAAGACAGCAGCACAGCCCCTCACCACCGCCACCACCAGGTTTCCATGGGACCGCCCCTTGGCACCTGTGGGGTGCGAGTGTTTGGGTGTCCCCATCACAGGGCAGGGATGCAGGGACAGTTCCACCCATGGCTGACACTGGGACATGCAAATGGGGCCTCGGACCTAACTGGGGGTGCAGGTGTGGGTGTCACCTCCAGCATGACGCTGTCCCCAAGGGGTGAGGACACAAATGTCTGATCCTTGGGGTTGTGGGATGATGTATTGGTGCTGGCAGAGGCACCCTGAGTGGGTGAAGGTGGCCGTGCCCCACCAGTGGGATCCTCACGCTGGACGGGGCCAAGCATTTAACTCTGTGCAGGAGGAATGTGCCACCATAACCCCCCATTCCCAGCACTGGTGGTGACATCCGTCCCCATTGCC
>NW_011190179.1:0-514 GCF_000146605.3 Meleagris gallopavo | reverse complement strand
AGACAGCAGCACAGCCCCTCACCACCGCCACCACCAGGTTTCCATGGGACCGCCCCTTGGCACCTGTGGGGTGCGAGTGTTTGGGTGTCCCCATCACAGGGCAGGGATGCAGGGACAGTTCCACCCATGGCTGACACTGGGACATGCAAATGGGGCCTCGGACCTAACTGGGGGTGCAGGTGTGGGTGTCACCTCCAGCATGACGCTGTCCCCAAGGGGTGAGGACACAAATGTCTGATCCTTGGGGTTGTGGGATGATGTATTGGTGCTGGCAGAGGCCCCCTGAGTGGGTGAAGGTGGCCGTGCCCCACCAGTGGGATCCTCACGCTGGACGGGGGCCAAGCATTTAACTCTGTGCAGGAGGAATGTGCCACCATAACCCCCATTCCAGCACTGGGTGGTGACATCCGTCCCCATTGCCACACGTTCCCTGCGCTCAGGGAAATGCTGAGTTGGGGAAGCTGCGGTTTGTGTGCAGGGAGGAGAAGAGATGGGACTTGGCCTTGTGGGAAAA
>NW_011190178.1:0-1635 GCF_000146605.3 Meleagris gallopavo | reverse complement strand
CACGTTCCCTGCGCTCAGGGAAATGCTGAGTTGGGGAAGCTGCGGTTTGTGTGCACGGAGGAGAAGAGATGGGACTTGGCCTTGTGGGAAAAGCTCAGGGCCAGCTGGTGTCCATAGTGCCCTCACCTGTCAGCACCAGCTCCACGGGCTCACTCTTATTTGATGTCCACAGTGGCTCTGACACCTGGTACCGACACTGATACGTCCCCGCATCTTCCAGCTTTGTGACAGCAAAGGAGAACTCAGCTGTATCCTGCTCCTTGTCTTTTTCCTTGTCGGATCTCAGAGTTCCATTCAACCAGAGCTGGACCCAGGCTCGCACGCGGGGCAGGTGGCAGCGCAGGGTGATATTGTCCCCCAGGGACACCCCCTGGCTGGGGTGCAGCGACAGGGAGGCTGGGGGCACTGGGACAGGGCACAGCAGTCAGCCTTGTCCCTGCACACCCTCCTCTGCCCCTCTGATGACCCCTCACCACGCTCCCCTCCCTCTCTCCCCATTCTCCCCCTGTCCCCGTACTCACGTTGCTGTGCCCTGCTCGCTGCCACCGGCCACCAACCTGCAAGGGACACGGTCCTGGTCCCACACAGGGCCACCAACCCCCGTGGCACCACGTCCCCATTGTCACTCACCCAGGATGAGGGCCAGCGCCATTGGTGCTATGAGGCTGCAGCAGCTTGGGGACAGCGAAACTGCAGCAAAGACAGGGAGTGGCTGGAGAACTGCTTTCAGTTTTCCCCTTGGGGTGAGTATGGTGTGATGTCACCTCCCCACTTGGCAATGTGAGCCCATAGGGGTGGTTGCGCTGTGGAGTCCTTTTGTGGTGGGTCAAGTGGAGAGGTGTTCACTGCACACTGTGCCTGTTGAGATGCCCCACTCGCTGTCACCCCTGGGGTGTGACACACTGTCCCCAAAGGGCTGCGAGTGTGTGCCCTGGCATGCTGTCCCCCAAGGGATGCCAGACTCTCTGCACAGTGCCCCAGTAGGGCAGTCCATGATTTGCTGGGGTCTCCAGGGCAGCAGAGTCAGACAGTGACTCAGAGAGCTTGTTTTAAATGGGGACAGGGGAGGTTTAGGGTAGGTAGTAGGAGGAAGATTTTCACCCAGACGGTGGTGAGGCACTGGAACAGGTTGCCCAAGGAGGCTGTGGATGCCCCATCCCTGGAGGCATTCAAGGCCAGGCTGGATGTGGCTCTGGGCGGACTGGTCTGCTGGTTGGCGACCTGCACACAGCAGGTTAGGTGAAGGTGAATTTAGGTGAAGCCATAGGAGGGGTCTCGTGGGGTCTCAATGGGATTTTACTGGGGTTCCTTGGTGGTTTTTGCAGTGGCCCCAAGGTGCGCGCTGGGATTTGGGGTCCTCTGACACAGACCCTGACGTGGAGCTGCAGGGCCTCAGGCCATCTGCAGGGGAATCTGCATCCAGAGGGCAGGGGAGAAGGGTGGGTGATGGAAGGCCTTGAAGGACACGTAGAGGAGAGGAGTAGAGGAGAAGGACACCTTCGGGCATCTGTGGGGGATCAAAGGCATTGAACCACTTCCTCACCAGGACTCTCATCTCACCACACCACGTGTCTACGTGCATTGAGGACAAAGTAGAGGCCAAGGATGAAGACAAAGGCAGCAGCGCAGCCCCCC
>NW_011190177.1:0-408 GCF_000146605.3 Meleagris gallopavo | reverse complement strand
CATCTGCAGGGGAATCTGCATCCAGAGGGCAGGGGAGAAGGGTGGGTGATGGAAGGCCTTGAAGGACACGTAGAGGAGAGGAGTAGAGGAGAAGGACACCTTCGGGCATCTGTGGGGGATCAAAGGCATTGAACCACTTCCTCACCAGGACTCTCATCTCACCACACCACGTGTCTACGTGCATTGAGGACAAAGTAGAGGCCAAGGATGAAGACAAAGGCAGCAGCGCAGCCCCCCACCACCAACAGTTTTCTGAAATTATTTGTTTTTGTGCATGGAAAGAGGAGGGAAGAGAGGGAAGGAGGGTTTGTGCCACACCATGTGGTTTGTGTTGTGCGCAGAACAGAAGAGGAAGCTTAAAACAGAAGAGGGGAAGTCATGTTGGCTGAAAAAACCGCCTTCTAGGGA
>NW_011190176.1:0-664 GCF_000146605.3 Meleagris gallopavo | reverse complement strand
AGCAGATACTATACAATAATATGGCACAAATAAAAGTAAAACAATTTTACCATTAGTAAAAAATATTTGTAGCTTCCAATATTCTTCTTCAGTCAGAAATTTCAAGTCTTTTTGGCGTTCCTTCAATAGATCTTGTTTATCCAAAATCCATTGTAAACTGAAGGGAAGGAAAATAACTTCAGTAACTCTTTATCAATGCTACACTGCCTCCCGCACCGACAGACTACAGCTGGGGGCTAAGGCCCAGTGACCTTTAGCCAAGCCGCGGACAAACTCCACAAGCAAATAATCCCTAGGGGTTTACAGGTTAGGCATCTGCAAAAACACCAGCACGGACTGAGATCAGCCTTTAGTTTTAGAGAATCAAACCGACTGCAGAGAAGTTGTGCACTGCTGATTACTTGCAAGCTTTATGCTATATTTAGTCCACCCCAAGCATCCATTTAAAGCCCAACGCATTCAGAATGCGGTACTCTGACACAGCCCAACCCTCAGTGTGCCACAACTGAAGATAAATATATCCCACCCGCCGTCTCCAGCTACCCCGCGGCTGGCACCGACCACCGCTCCAACACCACTGTCGCTGACCTCCACCCAGCCAGGCCACCCCCACCTCCAGCCGAGGCTACTCGCAGCCGCAGGCCGGGCTCACCGCCGCGCCTCA
>NW_011190175.1:0-586 GCF_000146605.3 Meleagris gallopavo | reverse complement strand
GGGCATTATGTAGAATTCCACTTATTTGAGTTAACTGAAAATATACATTCTTTCCCTGAATTTCTTCCAATTCAGTGCATTTCCGTGGAGTAAGTCATATTTCAACTAAGTTCTTATATTGTATTTCAGGTAATTTTAGAAAGGCTTGGATTACTAGCAAGTAATTGTTTCATTCTGTTTCTGCAGGCACCAGCTGCCTTTGGCCTGGTTTCCTTCCTGATGCATGCTGGGCTGGAACGGAATCGAATTAGAAAACACTTGCTGGTCTTTGCACTGGCAGCACCTGTTATGTCCATGGTGACATACGTAGGGCTAAGCAAGGTAGGTCTGTGATTCTCTTCTGCCCAAAATGTGTATGAGTGGTCAAATTAGGGGAAATGAACATCAGATAAAATTCATAAAACACAATTCTGAATTGCCTGAAGAATTCAGCAGAAGTAGTATTCTTTATTTTTAATAGAATAAAAAAGTAGCAGTATAAGTAAGGGAAACAAGCAAACAAAAAACAATTGCATTCAATCAGAACCAAAGATACAGTTCCTATAGGTAGATTGTTTGTTTAGAAGACTGATTTCTGTCTTTTTTT
>NW_011190174.1:0-679 GCF_000146605.3 Meleagris gallopavo | reverse complement strand
TGTCAGCCAAAAGAGGAAAAGGAAAGAACACATCTTTTTTATTTCCTGCATCAAAGCAATGCCACAAGTTGACAGCCTCCACCAGTGTGGCTATGGCTTCCCTCCAGCTTCACATGCCAGCCTTTGCTGATCTGCAGCCAGCCACACCACCAGCCCGCAGACTTGCTATAACAAGATTTTAATATTTGTAATATATTTTGGGACATGCAGGCAATCAGACTGGCTCTGACCTTTTTTCAGAGCGGGACTCCCAAACAGACTGTGAATGCAGCTGTTTTTAAAACCAAACATCATCTCCTTGCAGCAGCAGCAAAAAATGTAGTCCTATTCCTCATTATAGACACAGGGATGGAGTGGATGGCTGTGAAATTGCTGCCTTTTGTCACACAGACAGCACAGTGCAGACCTTTGGGTCTGTAGATTTGCAGCCCCAGGCATCAGTCCAGCTCCCTGTCAGCCCTGCAGGGAAACCTCCCATCAGGTGCACACCACCAGGGATCCATTTCAGCCACCTTTTCCCTGGTCCTGGCAGAGCAGCTCTGTCCATCCATGCACCTGCAGGAAGGCAGCAGACATCCAGCCCTGCTGCACCTTCAGTGCTAACAAGTACCATGCTGTGGGAACGCAACTTACCACCTACACTTCCATACTGGTCAAAGTTTGTCTCCTGAGGCCATGG
>NW_011190173.1:0-674 GCF_000146605.3 Meleagris gallopavo | reverse complement strand
GGGAGAGGAAACATGACTAGATTAATTGTGAATCCATTAACAGACTGCAGTTCAAAGACACTATTCCTTTTATCTTGTAGAAATATTAGTAGAAGAGCATATATCATTACCAAAAGGAAAACAGTGACTGCATATTTGGAAATCTGGAGAGCAGCAGTGACCTAGACTAGAGCTAAAGTCTGGTTTTCAGCTTCCAGAATTTTGTGAATTTAAGTGATCTTTACATACTAGTGGCTATTTTTTAGTCATTTAGACTGTAAAATTTCAAGGTCAATGTATATTCTAGACAGATTATGCCACACCACAACTTCATTAGGGGGGTTTTCTGCTAGTATGCTAAAATTAATGTTTATATACTGCTAATTGGAAGCATGCTTCACAAGAAAATTCAAACACTAATGAACTGATAAAGACAACCTTCTTACTTTATTATTCTGTGAAAACCTATAGCACAGCTTTGGTCTGTGGCGTATCTGTTGTTCAGTGGAACTTCATTAAAAGGCATTTAACAGAAAATATTGGAAGTAAAGAATGGCCCTTTTCCCTAACTGTAGCTGAATCAGAAGCAGTATTATGATTCAGTGTACAGCTTAGTACAGGCATTTTTTTTGCATACTGTTTTTTGTTTTTTTTTTCTTACTCAAAGCAACAGAGAAAATATTTTTCACAAATTC
>NW_011190172.1:0-746 GCF_000146605.3 Meleagris gallopavo | reverse complement strand
CAGAGAATAAAACTTGGCAGTAGTGCATAAATTTTTTTAAAATAAGTGGTATTGTCAAGAAAATAGATGTCATTCCAATGTCATTTCTGCACTATTATTTTTAGAAGACTTTATTAAGTCCTTATTGTGAAAATAATAGATTTTGGCTTCTGCTTACAAGACAACATTTATTTTTATTCTAAAACTATTTGAAACAATATTTCTTTTTAAAAAACTCTTTTTTTAAACCTCGCTAAAAATTATATTAAAAAGAGCTAAATTATCATTCTATTAATCATTGTTCTGAATTTTCCATCACCAATCTCACCAAGATGTGGTGAGTACATCATATCTGGTGAATACACTCAATAATCAAGTACACTAGAATTTTACTTCTCTGTGAAAGATTCCATGGAAATAATAAAATTTCATAAAACTAAAATATTTTCTCATAGATTTGTTTAAAACCTTGCTTACATATAAAGTTTCATGTGTCAGTTAATACAGTTAAGGTACTGTTGATACCTTTAACCTGAAATAAGTCTTCTTAGATGCCTAAAATCCACCTTCAAAAGTCTAAAAATAATCATAAAAATAATAAAAATAGGCATTCTCTGTTAAAAAATAACTCTATCCTACCACATTTTAATATTAAAATGACATGGCCTATTTGAGATTAGGAAAACATAAAAAGACAAGCCTATGTGTATCTTTACATTGATGTAAACCTTATTTCATCTACTTAACTGAAATGGTAAAAAGACTTC
>NW_011190171.1:0-806 GCF_000146605.3 Meleagris gallopavo | reverse complement strand
TGTAAGTTTTGGTTGTAAGAAAACTGAACAAAACATGTCTCTTTCACTTAAATATTTCATCCGAAACTGAAATTTAGTATTAATAATGTGATATTAATTAATATTTTGATTATGCCATGTAGATCTCTATAGAGCAAAACATAGCAGAAAAAGTCTTTTTTTTCCCCAGAAAATCTAGCAATTGCAACTTTTAACCTTTCTCCTGTGGATTATTAGAATATTATTTACCCACCCTCCTATGAAGGATCTTTACTGCTTCAGGATTCTACCTGTCCTTACCACAATAAAAACTGTAATAAGTGTCAGGAAATGGAATCAGACATTTTTTTACTTGTTCTTGCTTGCCATATTTAGTTAAAACAGCATCTCGAATCTATAAATAAAAGTAAGAGACAAACTACATGCTTTAGCTGAACAGTGCTCAAAATACTGGGAGAATTTAACAATAAAATATGGTATTTCTTTAATCCTAGCAAAAAGGCAAAGCAAATTATCGATGATGTTGCATGCAATGGCTTGTTAATCTCATAATAAGCAATAGTCAGAAAGACTATTCCATATAGCCTCAAGGTAAATATCTTAAGGGAGAAACAGACAAGCCTGCTAGGCAAAGAATTCATCCCTTTTCCATGCAGAAAGATAAACAATTATTTCAGGTCCTTTTGAAACATTTGGGCAGCAAGTAGTACAGAGAAATCCTCTGTTCCCTGAATTATTACAGCATTTCATCTACCCATTGCCACTTGATAATACCACAGAAACACTCTCCACTTCAAACAGTTTGCAAATGAGTTTCCAAAATCCTT
>NW_011190170.1:0-1225 GCF_000146605.3 Meleagris gallopavo | reverse complement strand
GGGGGGGTTTAATGGGTAATGTGGTAATCACATTGTTTAATACCCAGTGGCAGCTCCACCTGTTGCAGTGACCTCTCCAGTCACTCTGGGCAGGGGCTGCAAGCTGTCTGCAGGGAGCTGAGCCCATCCAGGGCCTCAGCTGAGCACTACAGGAGCAGAGGAGCAGGAACTCTGCGAGAAGTAAAACTGGGGCTCACACCAATGACTGTCTTAAAAGTATTCCAGATTTTACACTTCCTCTTTTAGCATAGGGTAAATCAGAAGGGATGTTTTTATGAGAGAATTAATTACAAAAGCCAGTGCCTCACACCTGTGCTCCTTCCCTCTGTTCTGCTGCTCACCCCTTCTGTGCACAGCAGCCGCAGTGCTTTAAGACTGAGGTGCAGTGCTGGGTTACTCTCCGCTGTCTGAGAGGACCAGGAGCTGCCACCCAAAGGACAAACCTCATCCTAATAGTTCAGCACCCTAACTTTAACTTAAAAGACTCTTCTTTGCCCTTCACCCCTTCCCAAACAATCCCCAGAGATGCTTTTACTTATGCCAATCCAGGCTGCAGCCGGACACAAGGACAGAGAATGTCTCAGCCAGGCAGAACGGGGCGCCTCGCCAGGAACTGCTGCGTGGTGGTGTCACACACGGGTCTGTCACACAGAGGTCTGTCACCACCCTTTCTGCAGGTGTTAATGGGAGAGGTCCTGGTGCCCACCACACTATGCCTTGTGCTTGGGGGGAGCTGCAGCTGCCAAACTCTTCTGCCTGCTGAGCAAGGGCAGCCCCCTCCAGCTCAGTGTTAGGGGCTCAGGCACCACTTAATTTGGGGGTAAAGCAGCTGTTGGTGAAAGCTGGAGCCCAGCAGCGCAGTGCTGGCGGTGCCCTGCCCTGTCCACGTGTGTGTGGGTCGGGCTGTGAGCGGGGTGGGGGTCTGCACTGCGGGAACCCCCCCTCAGTACGCGCAGTTCTTGCTGGTGCTGAAGTATTTCACTTACCTCAGTTTCTTTTAATAAAAAGAATGAATTACATCTCTGTTGCCAGGAGTGTAAGTCTGTCACCCCTCGTCCTGAGCACCGCAGCTGCACCCACTGAGCCTCACGCAGGCGCTCCCAGCGCCAGGTTTCTTCTTCAACACTGAGTGACTGCAGCACGCAGGGGGAGCAGCTCTGTGGGTGCTGGCACAGCCCCCTATTACCCACCCCCAGGGAGGTGGCACAGCAGCCCAGACCTGGGC
>NW_011190169.1:0-719 GCF_000146605.3 Meleagris gallopavo | reverse complement strand
AATTAGATGCTGATGGTAATAAGCCAAGTTTCCACCTGACAATTACATAATAATCTCAGAATATAGTATTCCAGTTAATAAAATGAACCATGGAAGTTCCACTAAGAATTTGTTTTAAGTTCAGCTTAGCTAAATATGGCTGCAAGAACAATACTCACTATAACTTTGACACTACAGAGTATGACTTGTAGGCAAGCCTTTCTGAAATAGACTTTGGTGCAAATAAACAGTCAAATTTTTGGATCTATATTATACATATTAAAACAAATGTTCTGCATTCTGCTTTGATTTTTGCAGCTGAAAAAGAAATACAGGTTATTTTTCAACACTGATGGTGTTTATTTTAAATTTGACTTTTTTCTAACCTGAGCAAAGGTAGTGGACAAATTGGTTTTTATTTGGTTGCTTCCTACAATTTCCTTATGAACAGTCTGAAATTCTGCTTCCAAGGTTGCAGAAATGTTCATAAATGTTGTGGCTGGTTTTTGTCATTGAAAGGAATGTTAAAAGCATTTGCTTGTGTTTGTATTACAAAAGAGCTATTTATTATTTATTATTTTTACTCTCATCACTGTGAGGGTGATGAGACATTGGAACAGGTTACCCAGAGAGTCTGTGGATGCCCCCACCTTGGGGCTGGATGAGGCTTTGGGCAACCAGGTCTAGTGGAGGTGTCTCTGCCTGTAACGAGGGGGGTTGGAACTAGATGATCTTAAGGA
>NW_011190168.1:0-461 GCF_000146605.3 Meleagris gallopavo | reverse complement strand
CCGTTGCTTCGCAGCCTCCCCAGCAAATACCGCTGCTGCTGCTGACACAGTATCGCCCGTCCTGGCTCACATCACAGCTCGTACTGGATGTGCTGCTTGCCTGGGAACGTGTGTGCCACCTGCAGCTCCCGGCTGTCCCACATCCTGGAAGCAGAAAGAGTGGGGATGGGGACATGGAGGCATTACTGTGCTACAGGAGCCCTTGGTGCCCTCTCTGCAGTCCCGCTGTGCTCCTGTACTTTGGCACCACAGAGCTGCCTCCCTCCTTTCTACAAGCCTTTACCCAGGGCAGCTGTGTGGAGCTCTGAATTGTTCTCTTCTGTGCCCGCAGGTGGTGCCCAGTGCTGCTTGCAGCTGCAGATGCCCCATGCTGTCCTCCCCCAGCAGGAGACTCAGGTAAGCCAGGAATGGCTTCCAGCCACACGTGAGGCTGGCAGATGGGGGAGAACAGGAAGACAGGA
>NW_011190167.1:0-638 GCF_000146605.3 Meleagris gallopavo | reverse complement strand
TGAATAGCTTTCACATATAGGGGTTTGGGGCTGCTGAGCTTCTTACAAAAGAGCAGAGGAAAGCAAGCAGGGGAAGCGGTGACACAAATAGAACTGTCCCATTAGGTTTGTCAAAACATTTGTTAGCAGCGGTGTGAGCCCTCAGAACACACGTCCTGGAGAAAAATGAGTCTGAATTCAAAACCACACTGCCCAGGGAGCAGGCAGAGTCCTCTCCAGTATGTAAATTAGATTTGTAGTTGAGTGGAATTGATTCTGCTGAGACTAAATTAATCACAGTGCTTAATCACTGTAACCTTTTAAGCACAGCAGCCCTGACCACAGCTGCAGGGTGGGATGTGACTCTCTGGGCTCGTGTCCTTCTGGCAGCACAGGGACACTGACACACGAGAAAGGGGCACAACCAGAGGGCATAGCATCTTCAGTCCCACTGTCAGCTTCTTCCATAGGCCTGGAGAGGAAATAAGTTCTCATCAATTCATACCTGCAGTGCTGGTGGTCACAGTCAGTGTGGTACCCTCTGCATCTGGGATAGCACGTTCCATTGATAAGCATGGTGAGGTGTATAGGTGTCAGTTAGGGCTCAGTCCGCCTCTGTTCACAGCAATGGAAAAATGTTGCTAGCTTTTAACGGACAG
>NW_011190166.1:0-675 GCF_000146605.3 Meleagris gallopavo | reverse complement strand
GTGCTCCGTCACCCTCACCGTGAAGAAGTTCTTACGCACATTCGTGCAAACTTCCTGTGCTGCAGCTTATGTCCGTTTCCCCTCGTCCTGTCTCCACGTACCACTGAAAAGAGACTGGCCTCACCACTATGGCCGCCACACCTCAGATATTTATAAACCTGGATCAGGTCCCCTCTCAGTCGTCTTTTCTCAAGGCTAAACAGACCCAGTTCACTTAGCCTTTCTTCATAGGGGAGATGCTCCAGGCCCTTCACCATCTTTGTGGCCCTCCGCTGGACTCTTTCCAAGAGATCCCTGTCTTTTTTGTACTGTGGAGCCCAGAACTGGACACAGTACTCCAGATGAGGCCTTACCAGGGCAGAGTAGAGGGGGAGGATCACCTCCCTCGACCTGCTGGACACGCTCTTCTTAATGCACCCCAGAATGCCATTGGCCTTTTTGGCCCACGAGGGCACACTGCTGGCTCATGGCCAACCTGTCGTCCACCAGGACGCCCAGGTCCCTCTCTGCAGAGCTCCTCTCCAGCAGCTCATCCCCCAGCCTGTATTGGTGCATGCAATTATTCCTCCCTAGGTGTAAGACCCTACACTTGCTTTTGTTGAACCTCATCCGGTTTCTTACCTTGCCCAGCTCTCCAGCCTGTCCAGGTCTCGCTGAATGGCAGCACAGCCTTCA
>NW_011190165.1:0-703 GCF_000146605.3 Meleagris gallopavo | reverse complement strand
TGTTTGAAAACAAGTGTTTTTGTTTTTGTTTTTTTTACGCCTCCATACCCTTTTAATATAATCTAAAAATCATCCTAAAATTCAGTCATACACATCGTCAATCACTTCAGTATTGAAGAGTCAATACAAGAGTGAAGCTAGTTGGTGTCACTCTTTCATTTAAAATGTGAAGCTCTTTCTACAACTCTGTTTCCTTAAGTAGCCACATTCTTGTCCCTGATTAGTCCACCCTTCCCTATTCTGTTGCTACGTTTTCTTTTCCATGCTGGATGGTTTTTCAGAGTGCTGCCTTAATGTATCCAATGGACGGAAAAGTGGATCTGATCTTTCCCCAGAAGTTATTGATAAAATACAAATCAATACAAATATTAAAAAGCAGAAAAGGCTCTTAAGTGATTAATAAATTACAAAAAAAAAAAAACAGGTTTACTGCCTGTTTCAAAACAAGTGTGAGAAGAAAACAGCTAAATTAACCTGTAAGAGTGAGGATATACATTTACACACTACGACTCCAGCTACGTCGGCAGACTGAATCTATTCACCTAGCATTTATGAAAGCAAACTTATGCAACATTCTATATCCCAATGTCTGTTTTCTGATAACTTTATTAAGCAGACAATCTGCTCTAATTATGTAGCTCAGAGAGCCAAGAGTTCGATCTCAGCTGACACTCTTGCTCTATAGGTATACAATGACAGCTTA
>NW_011190164.1:0-473 GCF_000146605.3 Meleagris gallopavo | reverse complement strand
CAAGTCCTAAAAATTGCCAGTGATGATAATTTCAAAGATGGCAATACCTCTTATTTTGAATATATTTCTCCTTCAAGCCTTTTAGAATTTCACTTTCTACAACTTATGAGTACGTTTTCCATCTTTTCTACAGTGCACCTCTGAGAACAGTCTGAGTGAGCCCTCTCTATAACCCTTCTTGAGGCATGTGAGGAAAGAAAACAAAAATCTCCAGGCTAAATTAACCAGTTATCTTCAGACACTATAGCTAGGCAGGAACCCATTCTTTCTCTAAGCCCTGAATGTGACTGTATACAGGAAAAAAAACCAAACCCTGAAGCTTTTGAGATGCTTCAAGCAAAAATTTCATCCTGGGGTTCATAGGTTTTCCTGCTAATACTGACAAGCAGTCACAAAGGTTTGTGGGTTGGTTTGTTTGCTGTAAATTACTATTGATTTCTTGTGTTGGGAAATATCAGATCTAATTGGTATTC
>NW_011190163.1:0-1199 GCF_000146605.3 Meleagris gallopavo | reverse complement strand
GGCATTGGCAGAGGTTGTGTGCATCATAGCCTGAACTTACTGCTATGTAAAACACAACATAAAGCTACATACAGACAGGTTGTGCATGTGCACTGCCACACTCTGCGAGTCAAAATGCAAAGAAACAAAGATATTAATGTTAACCATTCTTCAAGATAGGACTTTAAGGGACTGTTTAATTTATTATTTACCTCTGATTCTCTCTGCTAAAGAGCAGCATGTCTGCCTCCTGCCTGCGTGTAGTTACAGCTAGTGCCACCACACTTAACAAGGTAGGAGGCCCCATCAATTACATTTTTCAATGCATACACACGAATGCTGCAGCACTTAGGCTTTTACACCCTGCTGCTAGCATGGGAAACTGATTGTCAGTCCTCCAGCTGTACAAGTGTCGTTTGCAGGTTAAAATGACTGTAAATTAATTATGTCTTTCTGGAGGATGGGGGGGAGCGGATAAAAATGCCTGGATCATACAACTTATGACAGCTCGCTGCTTTCTACTTGAAGGGTTATTAATTTTCACCTCTTTGCCTTTCTTCCCTACTTTTTCTAAAGGTCAATAATGAGGGTGCTACTTGTATCTAGAAAAATGGCTGTTTTATTTGTTGCATGCATGGTTTTTTTTTCTTGGTTTCACTCTTCAGAATATTTCAGGTTTTTATAAACAGTGGAGGGAAATATTATTTGAATTTTTTAATTTGTGACTTTATGGGAATGAGGGATGGGGGAAGTGGGTTTGCATACAACCACCTGATGGTGTCCTGGGCAGAGATCATACTTGGATTTTCCTAAAGACAAACCTCATCCTTCATTTCCTCCTGCTTTGTCCCCCTCACTCACATTGAAGCATTTCTCTAAGGATCAGATCCACGGGGAGGAGGAGGAGAAGTTGCATGTATAATGCCTTCTCTAAGTGACAAAGCCTAACACGCAGATTAAACTTAATTTGTTCTGCTGCAATGAAATCTGGACTACTTTAGATTGTATTGGTGTCCATGTAAGCAAAACTCCCTGGTTAATTAGGGCTTTGCTTCAAGGACTGTCTAGAACAGCCTACAAGCTAAGCAGCTTCAGGTCCAGCTCTGAGATGTCCCAAGCCTTTCTTATAAGGCCAAGTCCTCTACACAATGAAGCACTTTCATGCAGTGGTTTGCGTGAGATAGGAGACCTCTAGAATCCTCCTGTTGGAGCTGGTCAGG
>NW_011190162.1:0-520 GCF_000146605.3 Meleagris gallopavo | reverse complement strand
AGCACGGTCCTGCTGGTTCTCTCTCCCATGGTGGCAGACATGCCATGCTCCCCTTACTGCCTGCATCTGCAATCCCTTGAGAAGCTATGAAAACCAGTACTTTCAAGTGAGGCTGGACAAAACCAGTTCCCACCAGCTTTAATTCCCACAGCTCATCCTGCTCAGGATCCACATTGACTTATCAGCTTGGCAGCTTGTACCTACTCTGATGCAGTTGTGCTCCTCCCTTCACCCAAGCACCCTATTTAAGTGGGTTTCCAGTGGGAGTGCATCCCTTATCTCATCATAGGGCGAGCCCAACTCAGGCTCCACAGCACTGTCACAATCACAATTTCAGTGGCACAATTCTGGCATTTCTTATGCTGTTTTACGTTTACGGTGGCATTACTTCTGCAGGTTGAGGGCAACTGCTCCCACAGCTGCTGCAGTTTGCTGGGACACTGCAGCCTGTGACACCCAGGAGATAAGGCCAAGGACCACAGCTCTGCAATGTCTTGCCCACTATCTTCTGAGAAGCTTT
>NW_011190161.1:0-2032 GCF_000146605.3 Meleagris gallopavo | reverse complement strand
TTGATGGGGTGGTGGAAGCCAAAGCCCTGCCCCCAAATACCTCAGCCCTGAAGGTCGAGATAATAGCTCTAACCAGGGCTCTGGAATTGGCAGAGGGGAAAAGGATAAATATATGGACTGATTCAAAGTATGCCTTTAGTGTCATCCATGCTCATGGAGCTATATGGAAGGAAAGAGGACTATTGTCAGCTCAGGGGAAAGGGATCGAACATGCTGAAGAGATAATCATACTTTTGGAGGCAGTACAGCAGCCAGAAAAGGTTGCAATCATACAGGGTTGGTCGCATCAGAAGGGGAATGACACTGAAGAAAGAGGAAATATGTTGGCTGATTGTGAAGCTAAACGAGCGGCAGAGGGTGATGTGTTGGAGGCCTCCTTGATCCCAGATGGTAAAATCCAAGTGGACAGTGAGCTGAGGTAGTCAAAAGAGGATTGGAATTTAATAAATGACCTAGAAGGGCAGGTGAAAGAGGAGGGATGGGCTATCAGACCACAGGGGAAGATAGTTATACCGGCAGCCATATTATGGGCTGTAGTAATAACAGAACATAAGAAGACCCATTGGGGAGCTGAAGCATTATATAAATTGCTTACGCAACAGGTGATAGCCCGGAATATGTATACTACGGTTAAGCAAGTAACCCAACAGTGTAAAGTCTGTTTACAAAATAACCCTAGGAAAGGTCATAAGGTTCAGCTAGGGCAAATAGGAAGAGGAAATTACCTGGGACAACGATGGCAGGTGGATTTTTCTGAACTCCCAAGAAAAGAGGAGTATAGATACATGTTAGTCCTAACAGACACCTTTTCAGGATGGCCTGAGGCATACCCTTGCCGAACGAATAAGGCTAGAGAAGTAACGCAAATTTTGTTACAAGAAATAACTCCAAGGTTCGGGGTTGTCAACGGTTTACGGGCTGGTTCGGCCCAGTTCCGTGACTAGGAGGGCGGAGGGATCTGCAGATCCGCGCCCCCGGAAAAAGAAAATAGGGGACCCGGAAATAATTGAAAACAGTGGCAACAATCTGAGGTGAAACAAAGTAATTTACTAAATATGGTATCAGCAGAATTTTATAAGGAGAGAGAGTGTGAAATTGATGGTGGATCGGCCTTACCACAACGCTGAGATGAGAAGCGCAGGCAGAGAAGCACAGGCAGAGAAGAGAGCATCAGGTGACCTTGCTGGGAGTTATATCTCCTCGCTGACCGCAAAGCCCCCTGGGGAAATGTAGCTCTTCTTCTCCTCCGGACAGGCACCCGGAACTTGAGCATCACCAGTCAAACCCCCAGTGCATTACATGATGTTATGATGTGGAATACTGATAACGAAAAATCATGAAACCATGACATTCCACCCCTTATTCCACATCACTACGTCATGCTTAATATATACAAACAAGATATAAACACACGCACAAGGAATTACTGACCGCACTCCCTCAACATCAAGATCCCTTGTGGTACACATTGAACATCCCCGTTTTCCTGCATCACCCACCAAGTGGACCCCAGGTCCCCTGGGCAAAAACAGTTCCACGAAGAGGTTTGTCCTTCTCAGAGGCTGGAATAACCCAAACTGCCTTTCCCAACATATTCTTTACATGTACAACAGGGACTTTATCTCCCTCTACGGTATGTAGGGAGCTGGACTGGGTTGGACCACCACGATTGATAGATCCTCTGGTATTGACTAACCAGGTGGCTTCTGCCAAATGCTTCTCCCAGTGCTTAAATGTACCGCCTCCCATTGCTTTCAGCATAGTTTTTAACAACCCATTGTATCGTTCAATCTTACCTGAGGCCGGTGCATGGTAGGGAATATGGTAAATCCACTCAATACCATGACCTTTAGCCCAGGTACCTACAAGAGAATTTTTAAAATGAGTCCCATTATCTGACTCAATTCTTTTCTGGGGTACCATGTCGCCACAGGACTTGTGTCTCAAGACCTAGTATGGTATTTCGGGCGGTAGCGTGGGGTACTGCATAGGTTTCAAGCCACCCAGTTGTTGCCTCCACCATGGTGAGCAC
>NW_011190160.1:0-485 GCF_000146605.3 Meleagris gallopavo | reverse complement strand
AGGCCGGTGCATGGTAGGGAATATGGTAAATTCCACTCAATACCATGACCTTTAGCCCAGGTACCTACAAGAGAATTTTTAAAATGAGTCCCATTATCTGACTCAATTCTTTCTGGGGTACCATGTCGCCACAGGACTTGTGTCTCAAGACCTAGTATGGTATTTCGGGCGGTAGCGTGGGGTACTGCATAGGTTTCAAGCCACCCAGTTGTTGCCTCCACCATGGTGAGCACATAACGCTTACAATTACGAGATCGTGGCAAGGTGATATAATCAACCTGCCATGCCTCCCCATATTTGTACTTTTGCCATCGCCCTTCCTCCCAGAGAGGTTTCATTCTCTTGGCTTGTTTAATTGTGGCACACGTGTCACAGTCGTGAATGATTTGCGCAATAGCATCCATAGTTAAATCCACCCCTCGGTCTCTAGCCCACTTATATGTCGCATCTCTTCCTTGATGGCCTGAGGTCTCATGGGCCCATCG
>NW_011190159.1:0-1023 GCF_000146605.3 Meleagris gallopavo | reverse complement strand
TAATACAATATATAATAAGTATAATAGTAATATAATTAATGACGATAACACTTGCGTAGTAATTCCCAAACTAACCAAGAATACTTTTACTTTAAAATCACTTTTAATCTGCAATTAAAAATTACTATTCATGGAAAAAGAACATGAATGTAACAAAGTATGGAGTTTTATGGTTCTCTTGCTATTAATTTGTTTCATGTAACATTAACGCTCATAAGCCTTATCTTCTTGCTTTGCAAAGTAATATTCTGTATTATACAATCAACATTTTAAGACTGATTTTTCTTTAAAAAAAGTAAAAGACTATGCAGTTTGATGTTCATACTACAATGTTCTCAGATCAATGTTTGTAATAATCATATTTTGAAAAAGGCTGAAAAATGTTGTCTATAATCTGGTGGTAATTTCTTGGTGCTGAGCGATACACATCTCCAGTGGCATTTCTCTGGGTTGACAGAAGATCTATGGAAAGTGCTTGACTTGTTTTGCTAATTTTTGTGAATGTTTAAACCTGAATAACATAGCTATGTTTTATTTTTCTTTTAGGACTTAATTATAATGGGAGCCCCTGGATCGTATTATTGGACTGGTTCTGTTTTTGTATACAATACAACTACAAATACAATCCATACCTACACAGATTCAAATAACCAAGTGAAATTTGGCAGTTATCTAGGTACTTCAAATCTTTAATACTTTATAAATATATTAATCAAATGCTTAGCTAAATAGTTGTTGTCTTGAAGTCAGTGCACAGTGTTTCTCAGCGTTTGCTTTGTTTATCGCAGGAGTGACAGTTCTAAAGATGTGTTCTAATTTTGTTAAATTTTATTTAATTGTAAGGTATTCTTTCTGGTATTTTTTCATGGATTTTTTTTTAAGTGTTGAAGTCAATATAATATCTATCATTAAAAATGGAGAAAATGAATCAGTTTTTTGATTTTTTTTCTTCCGTGCACATTGTAATGCCACAGTAGGAATCTGGCACTTTGATTATTATAGTTTCTTTTGATGTTTTTTTTT
>NW_011190158.1:0-503 GCF_000146605.3 Meleagris gallopavo | reverse complement strand
AATACAACTACAAATACAATCCATACCTACACAGATTACAAATAACCAAGTGAAATTTGGCAGTTATCTAGGTACTTCAAATCCTTTAATACTTTATAAATATATTAATCAAATGCTTAGCTAAATAGTTGTTGTCTTGAAGTCAGTGCACAGTGTTTCTCAGCGTTTGCTTTGTTTATCGCAGGAGTGACAGTTCTAAAGATGTGTTCTAATTTTGTTAAATTTTATTTAATTGCAAGGTATTCTTTCTGGTATTTTTTCATGGATTTTTTTTTAAGTGTTGAAGTCAATATAATATCTGTCCTTAAAAATGGAGAAAATGAATCAGTTTTTTGATTTTTTTTTTCTTCCGTGCACATTGTAATGCCACAGTAGGAATCCGGGCACTTTGATTATTATAGTTTCTTTTGATGTTTTTTGTTTTTTTTTTCCTAAAGTTCATTACAATTATCACTGTTAGTCTTCAGTAAAACCATTAAATATATACATATAAATGGTTAGAG
>NW_011190157.1:0-520 GCF_000146605.3 Meleagris gallopavo | reverse complement strand
TCTCCATATAATAATCTCTGGAAATCAAAGCTCAGCTGATCTATCTTCTCCTCCACTCATGTCAGTTGAGGAAAAGCAGTTTTTACAAGTCTGAGTAGGATGGCACAGGACAAGGTGCTGTCAGCTGTCAAAGATATAGTGAAATTTCCACAAGTATATATCAATTTTATCTCTTATTCTTTTCCCAGCGGCTATTCCACAGCCACCCTCAATGCTCAAATGAATGTTAAACGGGTAATAGAATTGCCTCAGTTAATGTTTCTGAAGTTGTTGCTTCCAGTGCCTGAAAGGCTGATTCTTTCATCTCCTCTGCTGGTGCCAACAGATACTTGGAAATGAAGAGACAAGGGCACACTCTCGATCTTTAAATGTCAAGAACAAAACAGTCATAGCAGTCCCCTTCAAGAACAATTTAAGTGTTGAAAAAGAATATTAAATACTGTCTCCTACTATCTTTTTCTAAGCCTTAAAAGTTCTCTGGAGGAAAAGAAAAAAAGGGAGGGAAACAACTGCACGTGGT
>NW_011190156.1:0-675 GCF_000146605.3 Meleagris gallopavo | reverse complement strand
GTTGAAGACTAGGCAATATTATCTGTTTTACAGAATTGTTAGAATTTTGGATAATTTTTTAGTTGGCTGATTATTTGCCTAAGTAATTTATTCATTGCTTCTTCACTCACCTCTATTCCCTTGTTTTCTTGGGGAAAAAAAATTCTCTCTCTCTGTATCTCCCTTTTTTTTTTTTTAAACAAAATCTGATGCTTTGTTTCCTTGGAAACAATATGCATTAATGTTCTCCATTTCCTCTTTTGTTACTACTTTCTGCATACAGTGAGTATCCCACACATTTCTTCAGTGGAATGTATCAGACAAGCAAGAAAAGACTACAAAATGGAAAATTAGAACCTTTGATAATGATATAAAACATTTTTAAAAGAGGAACACAATGGAAATCATAGATATATTTAATGTTTCATGTAAGGTTCACATTCAGGAAAATGTTCTGGAGAGAAAAAGTGCGTGTTCAGGGGCAGGGTGGGTGTAGGGGGGAAACTCTGCAAATACCTATATTTAATAGGTCACTGGATTTCATATGACATTGCTGTTCCACTCTGACACAGCTGAAATAGCTTTTCTGTTACTGTTGGCAGTAAAAGAAAATTGCAACCCACAAAGAACAATATGCATGTAATTGAAACTACAGATGTGTGAGCAATTTGAAAATAAATTCTGCTGACTAAGATT
>NW_011190155.1:0-14763 GCF_000146605.3 Meleagris gallopavo | reverse complement strand
AAAAAAAAAAAAAGTGGCAACAATCTGAGGAGAAACAAACTAATTTACCAAATATGGTATCGGAATGCAAGGTAACACACTCTAATATAATATAATTAGAATTGAAGCTATTAAATCAAATATAATGAGTGTGTCCAAAAGGTGGCTAGGCCTCACCATAAAGCTGAGGTGAGATGCGTGGTCCGGTTGAGCAGCAGGGAGGAGAGCCTGACAAAGAGCCCATCAGGTGTCCTTGCCAGGGGTTATATCTCCTCTCTGACCGCAGAGCCCCCTGGGGTATATAGTTGTTCTTGTCTTCCAGACAGGTGCCCAGAACTTGAGCATTAACACTTTAACTCCCAGTGCACTACATGATGTTATGATGTGGAATACTGATAACCAAAAATCATAAAACCATGACGCATACTTTGTCTCATAAACTGCAAATCGAAAACATGAAATCTGTGTGTTCACATTTTGATGATGCCCTTCCTTTACTTTTCAAAAATGTTGTGTTTGTTTTTTTTTAAGATATGTACATATACTTTTAAATTTTTTTTCCTCATTTACCTATGAGCTGGCTAATGATTTGATGACAATTAGTGGTTGCAGTCCACTCCTAAAGTCTTTTGGGTTTCTAGTCACACTTTTTGTAATATCTTTTAATTTCTAGCTATTAGTTCTTATAAATGTGCTATGGAAAGTTCTTTTTACTCGGTCTTCTAATAGTCTAAAATTACCAATTGAATCTTTACTGTGGCTATTAGCATAAAGGGCCTTGTCCCATCCCACTCAGTGAGTTGCAAGAAAGGTGAATCTTTGGAACTCCACCAAACAGGCAACTCTCTAGCTGTTTGAGTCAACAAATTTCTCATCCGTCTCAGACAACCCTAATTTTTGAAAATTTGAATCTCTATTTTTAATGGCAGCTGGAATTTTTCCGTGGATTCAGTACAAGTTTGAGTGTTGGAAACATAAAGTGTAGTCTTATTTTAATTCTGTAATTTCCGTCACTTGATATATGTCCTCTTTATTTCTCCATCTGAAAATCCAAGGATTAAAATATTCATGAAAAACTTTAAGGTTAATGGCCTTTTCAGTGATTGACTCTTGTGACATCACTACTGTTATGAAAGTTTTCAAAATACATATGCCAAAGCTATGCTTGGAATATATGCATAATGTTAAAGAATTTGTTTCTTTGAATCTGTTGTGAAACTCAATTGTATTTTTCCATAGGTTTAAATTCAAGCATTCATAGATGAGACTCTGAACATGTTTCTAAAGATACATGAGGTGCTTTTTTATTTTATTGATAGACACTGAAGTTATACATGTGTATACATGTCCAACATTCCCTGACCAGGTTCTTTTAGATGTTCCATGTGTAAAGGTTTATTGTTTAAGGCCAGCTGTTACTGTTCAATCCAGCTAAGTACCACACAGTAGCTTGCTCACTTTCCCCCTGCTTCCCCAGCTGGGTTGGAAGTGTGAGAAACAGAAAAGCCCTTAATTCAGTGTAAGTGCTGCTTAGCATCAGCTAAAACACTGCTGTGTTATCGGCACTATTTTCATACAAATCCAAAACACAACAGTACACCAACTACGAGGAAGAAAATTAATTATATCCCAACTAAATCAGAACTCAAACTTTACTTTTTTGAAATTATTTGACATTATGCAGTGTTTCAGGGTATGTTTGGATCCGAGATACAGAATGTCTCAGGAGCAGAGACAAGCAAACTGTGCGCTCAGACCAGCACAGAGGGTTATGAGTTTTATTCAACATACACACACTCATACACACAGGCATCCACTTTAGATTATCTCAGTAAGCGGCAAGCAGAAGCTCCCTAAGCAAGCACGTTATTACTTACTGACTCCTGAGAGATAGACAAAACGCCGAGAAGGAGAGGAAAAAGGAACATGCCAGCAGTGGATTTGATAGATAGTGCCAGCAGGGTGTCCCCTGCTTCGAAGTGCACTTTTCCTTTCTCCCCCACCACAGCCTCTCTCCTGCTTTTATTCACCCCAGAGTCTTTAGGGTTTTTTCCACTTGCACACTGTACCCGTGGCCAATGCATGATACAGAGCCCAAGTGGAACACCTGCTCCCAAAACAAGTTATTGCAAAACTAGGTAAACTACCAAGGTCAGCTCTCTCTGCAAAACAATTTCCCTTAAAACTGTCAGAATACTTTGTTCCATCCCAGGATAATTCTTCATACAGAGGCCTTTAGGTCCTCTCTCAATCCAATTATTGGAGGAGATGGCTTGACATAGATAGATAGATCGATCGATCGATCCAGAGGAAGATTAAGGCAACAAAAGAGGCCAAATGCTGTCCAATGATTTATTACAAATTCTAAGCTACTAAGGAAGGTGGGGAAGATGGGGAAGTTAGCAAAAATAAAGAGAGAAATCCTAGTGAATGGTTTACAAAGCAGGGATAGTCATCACCAGGGATCCAGCGATGTCTTGTTGGTCCATAGGGAGGCAGCAAGTCAGTCAGCAACATTTTGTTGATCCGCGTAGCTGCAGTTCCGCAGAGGGAGTACCTGTTCTTCTTTGGAACTCTTTGGGTTTTTATCTTCTCAATAGTGTCCTTTTGGTCACCAGAGGCAGCAGCTCGTTGTCAGGGGCAATGATAGTTGCCAGGGGTACTTCTGTTTTGTTAGTCGGGGCAACAGTAGTTGCAACAACATGTCCATAGCACATGCCTTTCCCATTGGGAAATCAGCAGTTGATCATGCGATTGTCATATGGTGGGCTGCTAGGTATGTGCACTGACTGCATGGTAATCCTCTCCTCCAAGACAATCCCCATAAATCAGCTTAAGTGCCCAAAAAGAAGCAGCAGCAGAAAAGGTTTCTCCTGGTCACCCAGTCACGTATGTTTCTCTTACCTCCATGCTCATGGTAACCATTAACCCCAAAAGCTTGTTGAGCAGGTTATGTCTCAGATGGGTGCTGCTGAACAAGCTTTGAGCCAAAAAATTGTTCCAGCTTCTTACAGGTCCCCAACACACAAAGGACTTTGATTTAGCAAAATGAAACAGCAATTTACTTCAATAACAGTACAAGTACAAATTATGCTTTGCTAAATATAGCAGTTGCAGTCATTATACAAATGTGATTCTCATTGTTGGTCTCCATCATGGCACTGTCTCCAATTGCTGAGAGGGAATACATGGGTTTAAACTGACTCAAGTCTGTTAGTGTCTTCAAAGTTCTTTCTGTTCAGCATACAGTTTTTATGCTGTTTGCTTTATACTGAGTTTTTATACTTGGTTTGAGCCACAAATAAGCACAAACATTCTGGTTTGGCTAACTCAGGAAGACGTGAATTTGCCTATATTTATTTATCTTAATTAACCCGGAGACAGTTACATGGCCAATTGATTCCCTGAACTATTGTAGCCATTTATCTAGAACAAAGACCCATCCCTTTTGTGTTAAGCTCTACTTTTTATAGCAATTGTGGTCAGTCACTCCCTACTTCACTTAGGCAAGGTCTATGTACTCACGAAGCTATCCCCTCAGAGTCGTCTTCCATTCTAGGAGTTTATTGATCAATTCCAACATGAAGTGTTTAAATTTTTTACATTTTTACTTTAAAAGGAGAATTTTTCTCTAAGATACTTTTTTGGTATTGTACATAAACAGATTTTGTTTTTCAGTTATTCCATCTTTTATATTGTAGGTCATGCAAGAGTCTCTGCCAGCATGATGAAGAAAAGAGCTTCCCACAAGTAAGTTGCTAATATTTTTACTTAAGTATAGTTCTCAATAACTGAAATTACAATTTTACAAATCTCTTATCTGAATTGTTCTGGTCACTTTGCTCTTGAAAACTATGAAAACTATGTGGAGTAGTATTCAGCTAGTGTATGTGTGTAGAGTCAGACTTCAATTCTTTTGGGAGGGCAGTAGGAAAGAATGCACCATTGGTTGAGTTCTAAATATCCTTTTGAATGTTACTCTGAGAGAAATTATCCTGTGAATACGATTCTGTAATTTACTCTAGAATTCAGAGGCAAGATTGCAAGCTGGAAGTTGAGCACATGTACTCTAGGATTCATTACAGCTTTATTTTTTGAAAAGGATTTTTCACTTTTTTTTTTTATAAAGAACAAGCTGAAGCACTTCTTATATAAGGCTGTTATTTGAATGTGAAGGATGCTTGCTCATCTTAGACATTCATGGCACATATTATTTTCGCTACTACGTTTTGAAATAGTAGCAGCTAAATGTTGATGAGTAAATATGAGAAGATCGAGGCAATAGCTTGGACATTTTTGAACTTCATGTCTAACAGCTAAATGCTGCATGTCTAGTGGGAAAACTCTAAAAAATAAGCTGGGGAAAGATGAAGCATTAAGATGCTACTAGTTATATTTTAAGTATGAATTCCTATAGTGGTGGTAGACAACATGCATCAATCCAAAACAATTTGTCTGGCAGGGATATCTTCTATGATTAACATATAGGAATTGCTATTAACTGCTTCCCAGACATAACACCTGATGTAAAATTAATTCCTTGCACCAACTCTTCACTATTCATTCTTTTCTATCTCCTTACAAGGCAAAGATAAACATGTATTTGTTTAGAGACAGGTAGACTTGGTTAAAACTTAATTTCTCTTGTTCTTTTTCAACTGCTCAGAGAAAGGAGTGTATGATGGGAAGACTATCAGAGGTGGGTTGTTTTTTGTACTTGAGGGTGGCTAGATTTGTCTTTATTGTTCTGATGATATACACTTATTCAAATAGCTAAATAGGTTGTATATTTGTTAGTATAAAGGCTTTCATGGGGCATGTTAAGCTGTGATCTGAAGTCACGTGATTTTGAGACATTTAAGCACTCAACTGAGTTTTATGTTAATTTAGCCTAGTCTAATTGTTTTAGAATTGTTCGGTTAAGGTTTTATTTTGTAGCAAACCAAGATGACATACTGTGTGCTGCTCACTGACTTCTCTGAGAATGACAGAGACTACTATAGTTGTTTATATTTGATATTCAATGCTTACATTTTTTAAATGAACAAGTAACAGTAAGTAGTGCTGTTGACATATTTATAGTAAATGAGTGGGATATGAATGAATATATAAAAATGTATGCCGATGCTACTCTGAGTTGTTACAACCAATCATGAATTAGTAATGCATACATTGTCATTGATTTAGTTATGATGATTTACATATTCCTCATTTAAAGGAAAAAGAGGAACAAGTCTAATGACGCTTGAAGACCATAGGGGAGATTCTAAACCAGGTTCAGAAAGTTCACAGGGGAGGGAGGAGCTAACTGGATGGAATAGGGGAACTGAAGAAGTGATAAAATGAGCTGTGTGTATTAATTTTCAGAACTCTTCTTAACTAAAATGTTAGTTAACCATTGACCCTTTTGGAAGGTGTTCCCATGGTTATAAGTAAGCTTCAATAGGGCTGTTCTTTTGAGTGCTCTGTCAGTGTCAATGGATAGTGATGAATGTGAAGCTGTCCTGGATTCAGCTGGGACAGAGTTGATTTTCTTCATAGTGTATGGTATGATGCTATGTTTTGGCTTTAGGAGAAAAACAATGTTGATGACACACTGATGTTTTAATTATTGCCAAGGACACTGCAACTTTTAAGCTTTTCATATTGTCCTGCCAGTGAATGAGCTGGGATTGCACAAGAAACTGAGAGGTCAGAGAAACAGGACAGCTGACCTAAAGTGGCCAAAGGGATATTCCATACCATATGACATCATGAGAAAAACTGACAGGAGTTGGCTGAGGGTCAGCTGCTGCTCGAGGACTGGCTAGGCATGGGTCAATGGTTAGTGAGCAATTGCATTGTGTGCTTGTTTTGTAAGTGTGTGTGTGTGTGTGTGTATGTGTATAAATATATATATTATTATTATAATTACTCTCTTCCTTTTCTATCTTAGTAAATAGTTTTAATCTCAGTTTGCTTCTATTTTTTTCTTTTTTTTTTTTTTTCTCTGATTCTCTATCCCACTGGGAGGGTGGGAGTGAGCGAAAGACTATGTAGTACTTAGCTGCCTGCCAGGTTAAACCACAACAATACTTGTGCTGTCCAATGCGGGGCTCAAAGGACTGAGATAGTGACAAGTCTGACCAGAGCATGTTAAAACAAAATTGTTGGAAGTGATATAGTAACTTAATAGCCACTAGTCAGAATGCTGACCTTTTTGTTCACAATGTGGTTTATTTGGTCTCAAAGTTGTTTTTCTTAACTCCATCTGGGTTGTTTATCATCTCTGGAGGTTTGCTTAAACTTATTTATGGTTTTGCCAGTTTATATATAGCATGCGCTCATGTTATACCAACCACAAATTCAATTTGGTATTTGTACTCAGTAACATCATTCTCACACTTCATAAACCTTACGGTAGAAGCTCTTAACAAGTACAGTCTTTACTCCAGGCAATTAAAAATAGCTTTTGAACATTTTGAATATACCTGGGATGTTCGAACTAGCGTGATCCTATTGCTATGCCTTCTGCATGTGTTTCCAGTTTTATTTATGTTTAAGAAACTACTCAAAAATGCCACCTAGAGATATACCCTGAGACAGGATGGTTGTGGGTGACAAGGTATGTGGGAAGATATTGGCAGGTATTTATCACAATTGTCGCCTCTGATGGGTTTGGAACTCACCCCTGAACAAGTGCAGAATGTTTTGAAAAGGTATGGTCTGATCCTGGTGATGCCAGAGTTACAGCTTGTTGCACTGTGCTGGAATCTAGCCTGCACCTATCAAACACTATTCAAGTTTATTCAGCACCCTCAAAAGCAAGAAAATGCCTCTGGATCTGACTCAAACCCTGCAACAGGCCTTCTGGCTGAACCAGAGAACCAACCCATGCCAGTATCCATTGCCTCTGTTCACAAGCAGAAACAATGGACATGAATGTCCACTCATTTAGTAAGGAATGAAGAAGAGGATGAGGAAGGCTACTTCATAGCAGGGCCATCATGAGAACGGGAAGAAGAGGCAGAGATTATAAATTTTAAATTAACCACCCAATGTCTATCCCTAGGTGAGGTATGAAATGTGCAGAAAGATTTCAGCCACTGTCCAGATGAGCACATTGTCACCTGGCTGTTCTGATGCTGCAATAATGGGGCCTATAGACTGGATTTAGTGGTCATGGAAGCCAGACAACTGGGATCCTCCCTAGGGAACGGGACACTGACAAAGCAATTGCAAAGAATGGATAATCTCTCTCTACCTGGATGTGACTCCTGTTAGCCATGAAAGAAAGGTATCCCAACAAGGAAGATATTACATGTCAGCAGGACAAGTGTATCCAATATATGACGAAATTATCTGTGATGGAGGTGGTATATAATGTTGACCTGAACAATGATAAATTATCCCCAAATTCATATATCATCAAGTGCACGCAATCCACGTAGTAGAAGAGTACACCATCATTGCATGCCAACTTTTTGGCAGTAATGATCTGGAAAGATGGAGAAGAACAAACAGTGAATGAATTGGCTGACCAACACCAACAATACAAAGGAAGTCTCTCTTCCTCCCTACAGGCCTGGATTTCAACTCAGGAGAAAATGTCCTGTGAGTTCCAGCCTATTGTCCAAAGACAATAGGACTTACTCATCACTAGTATGGATCAGCATCTCAGCTACTAGAAGTAAGTGTTCTTTTGTTAAAGAGAGAAGACATGGTGGGTACATACCACATGACATTCTGTGGTTTTACCTGCATGACCACAGGGAGGATATGAGGAAATGGGATGGAAAACCCACCTCAACCCTAGAGGAATGAATACATGATATGAACCCTCACAAAAAAAGGTTCTTCCAAGAAAATGACCACTCCAGTTTCCAGTGTGCAGTTCTCTAAACTGAATAGATATTTTGATCTTATTGAGCTGCTTGAAAAATGGTTGATACAGAAGCACAACTCCTCTTGGAACCCCAACTGCCTGTGTTGAGCTGGACGTTCAAAGAGAGGGTCCCCTCCACACATCATGCATCTGATGCTACATGGAGTAAGTGGATCACACTGGTCACACAACATGCTCAAGTAGGAAACTCCAGTCCCCAAGGAATCTTGCAAGCAATCATGTACTGGCCCAAAGGCAACGATTTTGGAATACTGCCAGAGAAGGAGGTGATGCGTGCTGAAGAGGCCCCACTGAATAATAAAGTACCAGAGTAAGAAGCAATATGCCTTGTTTACTGATGGGTCTTGTCATATTGTGGGAAAGCATCAGAGGTGGAAGGCTGCTGTATGGAGACCTACAAGACAAGTTGCAGAAATTGCTGAAGGAGAAGGTGAATCGAGCCTATTTGCAGAAGCAAAGGCCATCCAGCTGGGTTTACATATTGCTGAACGAGAGAAGTGGCCAGTGCTCTCTTTGCACTGACTTCTGGATGCTAGCTATGGAGGTGGTTACAGCAATGGGAGCAGAGCAAATGGTAGCACAGAGGCAAATCCATCTGGGCTGCTGCATTGTGGAAAGATATTGCCACTCAGGTAGAAAACATGGTTATAAAAGTACATCCACATAACCAAGAGTCATAGAATCATATCATAGAATGGCCTGGGTTGGAAGGGACCTCAAGGATCATCAAGCTCCAACCCCCCTGCCACAGGCAGGGCCACCAGCCTCCACATTTAATACTAGACCAGGCTGTCCAGGGCCCCATCCAACTTGGCCTTGAACACCTCCAGGAACAGGGCATCCACAACCTCTCTGGGCAGCCTGTTCCAGCACCTTACCACTCTCATAGTAAAGAACTTCCTCCTGACATCCAACCTAAATCTTCTCTCCTTCAACTTAAAACCATTTCCCCTTGTCCTGCTATTATCTACCCTTTCAAAGAGTTGATTCCCCTCCTGTTTATAGGCTCCCTTTTGGTACTGGAAGGCTGCAATGAGGTCACCCCGCAGCCTTCTTTTCTCCAGGCTGAACAAGCCCAGCTCCCTCAGCCTGTCTTCATAGGGAAGGTGCTCCAGCCCTCTAATCATCTTGCCACCAAAGAACATCAAAGCAACCAGAAGTTGGATCAGGCTGCTAGGATTTAAGTCATCAGGTAGAGTTGGACTTGAAGAATTCACCCTTATTCTGCATAACTTAATGGATTGCACTGCGGAAAGATATTGCTGCCAATTCAAGAACCTGGTGTACATTGTGTAGATGTCCACATACCCAAGAAATGTCCCATTGAAGAACATCAAAGCAACCAGCAGGTGGATCAGGCTGTTAGGACTGAAGTTTCTTAGGTAGATCTGAACTGGCAACATAAGGATGGGCCCATGATACCTTAGGCCATCAAGAAAGAGATGCAGTATATAAATGGGATTGGGTTTGAGGGGTGGATGTTACCATGGACACTATTGCAAAGGTTATCCTTAAATGTAAAATGCACTACAGTCAAGCAACCAAGTGGATAAAGCCTCTCTGGTATGGAGGACAATGGCTTAAATATTAATATGGGGAGGTCTGGCAGGTTGATTATATCACATTCCCATAAACACACCATTGTAAATACCATGTTCTTACAGTGGTGGAAAAAAGCTCTAGATGGCTGGAAGCATATCCCATGCTACATGCAACCACCCAAAACACTTTCCTGGGCATTGAAAAGCAAGTCTTGTGGTGATATGGTACCCCTAAAAAAATTGAGTCAAATAATGGGTCTCATTTCTGAAATTACCTCATAAACAGATTGGGCTAAAGAGCATGGCATTGAGAGGATATATCTCATCCCCTATCATACACCAGCCTCTGGGAAAACTGAATGATACAATGGACTGTTAAAGACTACACTGGGAGCAATGGGTGCTGGGACATTAAAACATTGGGATACACATTTAGCAAAAGCCACCTGGTTAGTCAACGCTAAGAAGTCTGACAATTGATCTGGCCCTGCCCAGTCAAGACTCTTACATACCGTAGAAGGAGCTAAAGAACCTGTAGTGCGCACAAAAAATATGCTGGGAAAGACAAAAAATATGCTGGGAAAGACAATCTAGATTATTCCTGCCTTGGACAAAGGCAAGTACATTTGTGGGATTGTTTTGCTCAAGGACCTGAGTGCGGAAGGATCGGGAAGTCCAGTGTGTACCTCAAGAGGTATTGATATTGGGTGAGAATAGCTGATTATTTGAATTGTATGATGTTAATTGCTACAGAATACTGCATGTCATCACTATTATGGTAGCTATATGCCCTATCCATGGTATTACCTGGATTAAGGAAGAATGAATTCTGATGGAACCAGAACTGGATTCAGCATGCAACAATCTAACACCATGCATCATCTTTTCTGTCTTTAACAACTGTTATGACGTATGAACATCAACCAGAAAAGAAAAGCACAAGACAACGTACTCCCTCTAGTGAGTAATACAGGCAGGCTAGTAAAAATGGGCAAGAAGAATGATAAGGTACTCAACACCTTTTTGCCTCAGTCTTCACTAGTGACTGCTCTACACACAGCCCTCAAGCGAATAGTTCAGAAGGCAGGGACTGGGAGAGCAATATCCCTCCCGCTATAAACAAACATCACGTTCATGACCACCTGAGGAACCTGAACATCCACAAGTCTATGGGTCCTGATGAGATGCATCCCAGAGTTCTGAGGGAATTGGCTGACACAGTGGCCAAGCCACTCTTGATATTTGAAAAGACATGACGGTCAGATGAAGTCCCTTTTGACTGGAAAAAAAGGCAATGTTACAATCATTTTTTAAGGGTAGGAAGGATGATTCAGGGAACTAGTGAACTGTCACCCTCACCTCTGTGCCATGGAAGATCATGGAGCAGTGCTATGCTAAGGCAAATGGAAGAGAGGGAGGTGTTATGGGATAACCAGTATGGCTTCACCAAGAGCTAGTCCTGCCTGACCAAATTATTAGCACTTTTATTATGGTGTCACTGCATCAGAGGATAAGGGAGGAGACACTGATGTTATCTGTCCGTAGTTCAGTAAGGTCTTTGAAATGGTCCCCCACAACAACCTTCTCTCCAATTTAGAAATATATGGATTTACAGGTGGACTGTTTGGCAAACAAGGAACTGGTTGCAAGATTGTATCAAGAGAGTGGTGATCAGTGGCTCAACATCCAGATGGAGATCGGTGATGACTGGTGTCCCTCAGGGGTCAGTACAGGGACAGATGCTCTTTAATTTCTTTATCAGTGACATCAACACTGGGATTGTGTGCACCCTCAGCAAGTCTGCAGATGACAACAAGCTATGTGGTGCAGATGACATGCCTGAGGGACAGACTGCCAGGCAGGCTTGAGCAGTAGGCCCAGGAGAATCTCTATGAGGTTCAGCAAATCCAAATACAAGGTCTTGTAACTGTGTTGAGGCAACATCCATTACCAATACAAACTGGAGGACAAAAGGATAGAGCACAGCCCTGCTGAAAAGGACCTGGGTGTAATGGTGGATGGAAAGGTGGACATGAGCCAGCAATGTGCCCTTGCAGCTCAGAAAGCCTACCATACCCTGGCCTGCATCAAAGTAAGTGTGGTCAGAAGTTCGAGGGAGGTGATCCTGCCCCTCTACTCTGAGCTGGTGTGGCCTCACCTGGAGTACTGTGTCAAGTTGTGGAGTCCTCAGTACAGGAGAGACATAGACCTGTTGGAGTGCATCCAGAGGAGGGCCACAAAAATGATCCAAGGGATGGAACACCTCTCCTATGAGGACAGGCTGAAAGAGCTGGGGCTGTTCAGTCTGGAGAAGAGAAGGCTCTGAAGTGGGCAGATAGCAGCCTTTCAATATCTATAGGGCAGCTACAGGAAAGAAGGGGAAATGGTTTCAAACTAAAAAAGGGAAGATTTAGACTGGATGTAAGGGAAAAGCTTTTTTACAATAAGGGTAGCGATACACTGCAACAGGTTGCCCAGAGAGGTGGTGGATGCCCCATCCTTGGAGACATTGAAAGTCAGGCTGGACCAGGCTCTGAGCAACATGATCTAGCTGTGGATGTCCCTGTTCATTGCATGGGAATAGGACTAGACAACTTTTAAAGGTCTCTTCCAACTCAAATGATTATATGAAGCCCAAAGTAATGGACTAAATGAACTCCACGGACAATATAGAAGGGTGGCCCATAGACTAAGGGAATGAAATCTGTGTATATACATCGAAAGGCAGGACACGCAATGGTAATTAAATAAGATTAATGGGAAAATGTGGGACTTGAGCATGATTTAAATGGTATGAAACAAGAGATGGATATAGTAGCCAAGTTCCAGTGGTGGTATCTTGAGGCAGGCCACCCATCCTTCAGACTCCTGTGCTCTAGAGCGTGAACCCCAACAGGTGTGATATTCTCACTTTCTGGCCTTGCCGTTGAGAGCCCCCAGACCAGTTTGGACAGGACAAAAAGGACTATTGGGGTTTAACCCGGCAGTCAGCTAAGTACCACACAACTTTTTGTTCACTCTCCCTCCACCTACAAGTGGGATGAGTGGGATGTGGGAGAGATTTGGGAAGTAAAAGTAGAACTCGTAAGTAAGTTGAGAGAAAAAGTATGCAGTAAGAACGAAAAGAAAGAGAGAAGTAATAGTAACGATAAGAATATATATATCTCTCTCTCTCTACAAAACAAGTGATGCACAATGCAATAGCTCACCACTCGCCAGCAAATGCCCAGCCAGTCCCCAAACAGCAGCTGCCCCCTCCACCCAACTCCCACTTATTTTATAGTTCTTTGCATTATGTCCTATGTTATGGAATATCCCTTTAGACAGTTTAGGTCAGCTGTCCTGGTTATCTGACCTCACAGCTTCTTGTGCAATTGTCACAGAGGCACCTCTAGTTCTATCTGTGTCCATGACAGTGGACCAGCAGGCCCACAGGCCCAGAAAAGGGGAGAAGGGGAAAAGGGAGATGGGACTAAAAACAGAACAGAGGCAACAATCTGAGGAAGAAAGTTAATTTACTAAATATGATATCAGAATGCAAGATAACACAATACAATACAATATATAATTGGAATTAAGGCTAATAAATCAAATAAAATGAGAGAGAGAAAGTGTCCAAAACTTAAGGCTTTACTCTGAATTGAAGGCAAAATGGCTGGGGAGCACACCCACACACTGCCAGGCAGCAAGAGAGTGAGAGTCCTGTGACATGCAGGACTTATTTTCCCCTCTGAACACAAAGTCCTCTGGGGTATGTAGTTCTTTTCTTCTGAGAGCCAGGTATTTGGAAAATTGGCAGAAGTGGGGCACTAACTCTTTAACTCCCAGAGCTTTACATGATGTTATGATGTGGAATACCAATAAAAAAATTATAAAACCATGACATTCCACCCCTTATTCTACATCACTACATCATGCTTAATATACACATATATACAAACAAACAGTAATTAACATGTACTACACACACATATCTATATACATATATATACATGGAATCGCTGACTGCACTCCCCCAACATCAGATTTCCTTGTGGTACACATTGAACATCCCCATATTCTGCATCACCCACCCAGTGGACCCAGGTCTCTGGGCAAAAACAGTTCCACAGAGAGGTTTGCTCTTTCTAGAAGCCAGAAGGAACGAAACCGCTTTTCCCAACATGCTCTTTACATGTACTACAGGGACCTTATCTCCCTCTACTGTATGTAGGGAGCTGGATTGGGTAGGACTATCACGATTGATAGATCCTCTAGCATCGACCAACCAGGTGGCTTCTGCCAAATGCTTCTCCCAGTGCTTAAATGTTCCACCAACCATTGCTTTCAACATAGTTAAGAACCCACTATATCATTAGATTTTACCAGAAGCTGGTTCATGATAGGGGATATGATAAATCCACTCAATGCCATGATCTTTGGCCCAAGTGTTTACAAGAGAATTTTTTTTTTTTTACATGTTGCATCCCTTCTTTGATGGCCTGAGGACTCACGAACCCACCGAGCAAGAAATAATTCACCTTTGTGTTGCCAATCCAAGACTAATTGAGCCACCTTAATTTCAGCAGTTTGATCTAGCTAATGATTATTTTGTTCTTGAGTAACCCAAATTTTGGGCACACGAGCACCTCCATAAAGCACTGTAGCAATTGGACAAATCAATACAAAGGGAAAGACACCACAACAAAGGTGTGATGACAAAAAGACGGGTACAATAGGGAGGGGCTAAAAAGTAAGGGAAGAAAACTGCTCACACATTTCAGAAGATATTATGTTCACAGAGGAAAGGTCCACAAAGGAGATGTCTCCAGAAAGAGATCTTCCCCTAATGGCAGCCAGCCCTTAAATGAGGTCTGAGAGGTGGAGCCAGGCTCCACCCCTTTAGGTCACACAGGTGAATTGCCTTCACCTGTGCTCCCAGGGCTGACCAGGTCCTTTCCCCAGGTGCTGCCATCTCTAGGTCTTTCATTCAGGTCCCGCAGGGTTTCATAGTCCAACCCTGCAGACTGAGAGTCTGTCTTCAGGGCAGCCTTAAGAATACCATTATAGTGTACAATAAGGCTGCCCCTGTCGGATTATATGGAAGTGGAATCACCACTCAATGTTGTTTTCTTCTGCCCAGTGTGATATCATAGTACCAGTAAAATGAGTACCTTGGTTGCTCTCAAAGACTTGAGGTGTCCCGTAGGCAGCCATCAACTTGGTGAGTGCCCTGATGGTATATGCCTGGTTCGCTCACGACACTGGATAGGCCTGCATTAGACCACTTACTGTGTCGACGCAGGTCAGGGCATATCTCGCCCCCTCAGACCGAGGGAGGGGCCCGATATAATCGACCTGCCATCGCTGGAGAGGATT
>NW_011190154.1:0-1360 GCF_000146605.3 Meleagris gallopavo | reverse complement strand
GTGTTAGAAAAAACGCTATAAAAATTTAGACTCCTTCTTTCCCTGAGCTTTATGAACTCGATGACAACACAAGAACCAGGATCCAAAATCCTTTACTAAAACCACTGTTTCTGTTTCATCTGCATGTGGTACTGCAGCAGGAAGGAACAACATCTTGTCGACAGCAGCAGCCTATGACAAGTATCTTACTGCTACTTTAAACTTGTGATGGCATCAAAAGAGCAGGTGACACATCAACTGCAACACTGATATTATCAAATAAGTGAGCAGCACCATTCCGTGAGGGTGGATTTTCTACATGGGCTCCCAGTGCAGCTAAAGAAACTGCTGTTAAACAGCCTGGAGGGCAAAGAGAAGAGAATTAAACGCTGTACCAAGCTTATGAACTCTGTTCACGATTCAGATGCTCTGGGTCACAATCAAAGTTTGTTTAGGTGTCCAAGATTTTTTGCTATTGACCTTTAACACAATTTGACTCTCAGGAATACTCAAAAACCAGGACTAATGGAGAAAAAAAAAAAAAATGTGTTTACATTCCAGGCTCCAAATGAGATCATAAGTGTCCCAAGCAGTGTGACAAAGGTTACTGTCAGGGCGTGTTTTATGTTTGAGCAGAAACGGGAAGCACTGTGAATCACACGGCAACCTGTATCTTAACTTATACACTCAAACTTACAAATGTCAATAGTTGGAACAGCTTAGATAATGATTAGAAAATAATGCAAATTTTAGGAGGGTTATCTGAAAGAAAATCAAGATGTGAATTTTTCCACATGATCTTAGCCTACAGAACACTCTCTGCATACATTCAGCCTTTTGGTCATTCTTACATTTTGCAGAAGCAGATTTGATAATATTTTCTTCGTTCCTTTTTTTCCCCCCATCTTCTGAAACTTCAGCTCACATCAGCAAAATAACATGATCCACAGGGGAAATCGTTGTATTTTTCCATTGTCTATAAGCTTGAGAAAATTTGAAATCAAATCTGAAATTAGAAATTGGCAGAATATGAATTGAAGTCAGTATTAACTAGAAACTTCAGCACAAAGTATGTTTGCCTGATCAAAGCAACATTCTATATCCCATGGAAGCTTTTGAAGAATATTTAGAAATAAAACAAGTGGGAAAAATCTCTCCATGCCAGATTTTAGGCTGTTTTTTAAACATACATCAAGGCAAAGCCATAAAGCAGCCAATTGCCTGTATCTTCTGCCAAGAGCAGCATTCCCCTCTCTCCCTCATTTTCCTCTCCTCCTCCCTCAGAATGAATGAGATCAAGATCAAGAAAGCTGCGTCAGGCTCTTGAAGCCCTTTTCAAGTTTGCAGGAATATTTTGCTCAGAAGACTACACACACACAAA
>NW_011190153.1:0-582 GCF_000146605.3 Meleagris gallopavo | reverse complement strand
GCCAAAGAATACCCTATTTTATAAGCCTGAAACTTCAAACCTAACACGTTTCCCACCACTCTCTCATCTGGAAGACTCTCTCTGTCACTAAGTAGCATGGCTAGTTCAAATGAGAATGAGAAACCTTCCAACCTCCGTTATTTCCGCACTGTCTGGAAAATCTACCCTGCAGCCATCACTCCATTGTCTTTACACTTGTAGAAGACATCTTGCACATTTACAGGTTTAGAATCAGTCTTCTTTCTTCAAAACGCAGTCCCAGACTTGGAAAAGCTGTAAAACAAGGCTGAGACTTAAGGCTGTACAAAACATACTGTAGGTGGCCTCAGAAAGTTGTCCACAGAGACTGCATTTGTAAATAAAAGCAAAGTACAAGCAATTTTTAATTCTGAATCACATATTCAGTTTTTCCTATTATTGCAAATAGTAAATTTTTGAATCAAAATACATGAACTGCCTTTGTATCCTGACATTCTCTTTCAGTCTCTGGGGCTACTGGAAAGGAACAGTCTTTTGATTTATTTTGCCCTTCAGACCCTATTACTCCTATCCATCTAAAGTATACATGTCCCTTTTACCCAG
>NW_011190152.1:0-669 GCF_000146605.3 Meleagris gallopavo | reverse complement strand
GTACTTTTCCTCATCTATTGGCGAGATCTTCAATGTCGTGAACATCTTATTTATTGCCATGGGAACAATGACTGTGACACTACATCTTTGTAGATTATACCTTGAAGGAAGAATTCTTGGGATTGAAACTTACAGGAATAGCTCTGGGGGAAGGGAGAGACTAACGTTGCAAGGCATAAATAATTTTAAACAACATTGTAGTTGAAGAAAAGGGAGTCATTTGAATGATGAGTAAGAAAAAATCAGTATAAACAGGAGGGGGACGACTGTTCACAAGGGTGGATAGTGATAGGACAAAGGGGAATGGTTTTAAACTAAGACAGAGAAGGTTTAGGTTAGATGTTAGGAGGAATTTTTTCACACAGAGGGTGGTGATGCACTGGAACAGGTTGCCCAAGGAGGTTGTGGATGCCCCATCCCTGGAGGCATTCAAGGCCAGGCTGGATGTGGCTCTCGGCAGCCTGGTCTGCTGGTTGGCGACCCTGCACATAGCAGAGGGTTGAAACTACATGATCACTGTGGTCCTTTTCAACCCAGGCCATTCTGTGATCAGTGCATAATTAGGGCTATTATACAGTTCATTTTTATCTTTAGGAATAAAGCGAGAGTCGCACTGTGAAAGGGCTTTATTTTCCCTGGGTGTAAACTTCAGTTAATATTTGCTGTACT
>NW_011190151.1:0-773 GCF_000146605.3 Meleagris gallopavo | reverse complement strand
TCTCTGCCTCTCTGCTGGTGAACCAGCCCAGGAATGTCCCTTCCCTCCTGTACTATCCCTTGGACACCTACCTGTTTCTTTTGTCCTGATCATCCATGAAAACAGGACTGTGCTGGGGGGCACTGAGATGGTGACAGTGTAGTCAGTGAAGGGCTGCAGGGGAGGACAGGTGAATGTTCCCATCTGGCCGTGTAGGAGCTCCACTCCAGTGACCTCCTCAGCCTTACAAGGAGGTGAGGAAGGCCCTGCCAGCCGGCATGTGGCCTGCACGTGCTGGCAGGCATCAGGGAATCTGCAGGTCCAGTTCAGTTTGATGCTGGTGCTGGAAACATCCAGTGCGCCAGGGACAACTTCTAGCACCTCTGTGAAGGAAGTATTGCAATAGGGTCAGTTCCTTTCCTTCTGCTCCACCCTTGTAATGGTGATTCTGACACACAACCCTGCTCCCAGACTAGCTACACGAAGGGGAAGCAGGAGGGTGTAACAGCTCATTCACGTCTCTGGATGGAGAAGCTGGAGGAGTTTTAGACCACAGCGTTTTTAGAAGCTGGACATGAACTCTGGGTTGGTAGTCACTGCTGGAGGCAACTGTACACTTCAGGCACGTTTCAGGCTCCCACCACTCATCAGGATGTGTCCACAGGCCCTGTAGCTGCTGACACAACCAATGGGCACACCTGCCCATCATCTCCCCTGGCTGCCCAATGACAAACTTCACCAGCAGACCCGGCTCTCGGCAGGGCATTTGGCATGTTCCTGGCAGAGGTGGTAGG
>NW_011190150.1:0-662 GCF_000146605.3 Meleagris gallopavo | reverse complement strand
ACCGCCGCTCTGGGCAAACCGGGTGCCTCACTGCGCTGACGTAACAAGCTTCTTCCTTATATCCAATCTACATCTCCTCTCTTTCAGTCTGAAACCAAACGACAGAGCTAAGTAACATCTGGCCGTGACTCACAAACAGACGCAGGTTTAGTGCCACATTTATTCCGATACTCCTGAGAAACGGCGGCAATCAGACGCGGGGCCGTAATCCCACATGCTAAGCTCCATGCCGGCCCCAGCCCCCCTCCTGCCACGCCGGTCGGAAATTCGCACGTCGGAACGCTGCTCACCTGCCGCCCTCCGTCGTCGTCGCCCGTTCCATGTCGCCTTTCCGACCTCCGCCCGCCGCCCCCCGCTCCGGCATGCGGCAGAACCTCCGCTCCACTTCGTCCAGTAGCCGATCCAACTCGTCCGCCATCTTGCCGCAGCAGGCCGTTGCCAGGGCGGCCTCGCACCGCCCCCGTTTCCAGAGTGGAGCCTCCGCTCCCGCCGAGTGCCGGGAGGGTCCTGGGGCAGTTCCGTCGCGGTGGAACCCGTGAGCCCATCCGCCTGGTCTGTTCGGGAGGGTGGACTTGTTCTAAACAAAAGAGGAACAAATAAAACACATACGCGGAACCCTACAGTTCCGGCCGTAGTCGGCAGGATTCGAACCTGCGCGGGGA
>NW_011190149.1:0-983 GCF_000146605.3 Meleagris gallopavo | reverse complement strand
CTTCTGACATCATGGGCCAACATAATAATTAGGAGATGTTACTTCCAGAGCAGCCCCTGTATGTTATCTTTTATATAAAATGATCCTCTAATTTGAACATTCCTTCTGTTTGTTAAGATTCAAGTAACGTGTAGCCAAACAGTTGTTAGCCGTGTGACTCCACTCTTACTGACTCCACTTAGGAACTGTACAGCTGTGCTAAATTTTGTCCAGTAATGTCCCTGTCAATGGTGACTCACTTTGGTAAATGAAGACATGTACTGACAGAAGCTTGGAGAGATAAGAAGATTTCTTAAGCTAAATTAGCTCATTTTCAACCGTCAGTCTAATCTCTGTCTGTTCTTGTTGCTGCTGTCAGTCTGGGCAGACGTATTGTCTTATGAAGTCAACCACTACTATCTGTTAAGATAACTTAAAATAACTGCAACAGTGTAGAATTTGTTATCGAGCTTCAGGAAGTGCATGTTGCACATCTCATGGTTCAGAAATTACGATATATGTTAAATATACAATATATATGTATATACGATATACGATATATGTTAATACTTCGCACTGTGAACCCCCAGCACTTTACAGAAACAAAATCTTATTTCTGCCTACGCTATTTAGAGCAACTTGTGTACAGATACTCCAGTTTTGTGCATTTTGTGCGTTGTTGCAACAACCATGTACTTACAGTGCAAGAAGCTGCTCTTTCTCAGGTTCTGTTAGTAGGAGTCCTTTGTTTTCAAGATGCCTTTTGCTTTCTTGAACCAACATCTGCCCCAGAATAAGACTCTGTCAACTTTCTGTAAGAAAATACTGTCAGTAGCACATGAAGAGGCAGCAAGACTCCGTAATTATTCTGGGCACAAAAGTCACACCAACTTGTGGAAAGCCAGCACATTATGTGCGAGTTCTGGTTGTGGTCTGTAAGATAGCAAGAGAACTTTGGTGGATAACTTGTCAACTATAGCTACACAATGAGAGAAATTAAAATA
>NW_011190148.1:0-662 GCF_000146605.3 Meleagris gallopavo | reverse complement strand
TATTTGTTGTGTGTGTGTGTGTGTGTGTGTGTGTGTGTGTGTGTGTGTGTTCAAAAACCTTCAATGCCAAACATCTAGCCCCAAAGGACTGTGTGGGAACCGTGGAGTTCAGAGCATTGTGCAGTGCTGCCTACCCTGTCAGTGCCTAAAGGAGAAACTGGTTGGGCATTTGAGCTCTTCTCAAATCTGGCTTCTAATGAGCGTGATTCACTTGCACCATTGGCATCCAAAGCAGCTGGTTCCTTCCTTTCTGCTAACAGGAAAGAAAGAGATTCCTCCTGCTGGACCCTTCCATAGCAGCGTGTGTTGGTATTATCTCTGGAGCTGCCTGAGTGGGAGGCTTTAGGAGAGCAAAGAGGGAGGGCAGTGCTACAAGCAATAGCTTTTATCTTTGCTAATAGTAATCTAATGGACAGAAGAGAGGGCCTGTAATTGGATTTTGCTTCAGATCACGATTAGGAGGATTGCTTTGTGAAGTGTATAGAAACTGCCTGCGAGAGTTACACACATCTTTCTGCGGCACTGAGCAAGAGTGATAGCATGAAACAAAGCTGTGACTGTTGCATAGCTCTACATTTAGGTAGAGAGGGGTAAAGGCAAAGGAGAGGCTTCAGCTTGGGTATCCAGGGCTGTGTTTGGCTTTGAGTACCTGTGGGGATGGA
>NW_011190147.1:0-538 GCF_000146605.3 Meleagris gallopavo | reverse complement strand
TCCAATGATGCAGATTATTACAAGCATTTCATGCAGGCTTTTGTTCATCTGTGACAAAAATGTACAACTATGTTAAAAAAAGAATGTTTTGTAGCTGAGAATTTGTTCTGTCAAACAGTTATTTTATTCTTTGTATTTGTTGTAGTTTCTATGGGCATAAATAGGAGATGTTACTTTCAGAGCCAACTACATGTATAGTGTAAGCATCTGCAAAAAAAGAAACAACCAACAGTTAACAGTGTGCTGGTTAAATAGTGCAATTAGTGAGAGGTGTATACTTTTAAACATTGGTTTGAAAGAAAGTCTTAGCTTGAACCTGAGTCACTGCACTTGGTACACTTACACTTCGCAAAACAGCAATTACAGGTAAAAACCGTAAACTTTATCTAGGCCACTGTCAGGAAATGATGAATGAGGTCACTGGTGGTGTAACCCCAGTTCTTTTCCCATGGGTGATATTGGCTCCCTTGAAAGTATTCGCTGGTGAGTTTCTGAATATGCAAGGATTTCTACTGAATGTCTGAGGAACAGTAGATTT
>NW_011190146.1:0-881 GCF_000146605.3 Meleagris gallopavo | reverse complement strand
TTTGTATTTGTTGTAGTTTCTATGGGCATAAATAGGAGATGTTACTTTCAGAGCCAACTACATGTATAGTGTAAGCATCTGCAAAAAAAGAAACAACCAACAGTTAACAAGTGTGCTGGTTAAATAGTGCAATTAGTGAGAGGTGTATACTTTTAAACATTGGTTTGAAAGAAAGTCTTAGCTTGAACCTGAGTCACTGCACTTGGTACACTTACACTTCGCAAAACAGCAATTACAGGTAAAAACCGTAAACTTTATCTAGGCCACTGTCAGGAAATGATGAATGAGGTCACTGGTGGTGTAACCCCAGTTCTTTTCCCATGGGTGATATTGGCTCCCTTGAAAGTATTCGCTGGTGAGTTTCTGAATATGCAAGGATTTCTACTGAATGTCTGAGGAACAGTAGATTTTATATGACTTCTGCAATGTTACCTTGTCAATCAGGAGGGAACAGTGTATTCACTGGAGTGCTGCTTTTAATGGTCTGCATAGTACTGTTTGTCATAAATAGAAGTAGGGAGCTGTTTCTTGTACATGAGCTTATGCATAGTAATAGATCTGCCTATCAGTTCTAAGAACTAACAACTGCATTACAGAAAATCAGAAAGTCAATATTAGAACATTTTTAAAGAGTCTTCCATATCTCCTTTTTGACTTTTTGAAATACCAAATCTATGCTGGAATCAATGGAGATATGGTAAAAATAAATGATATATTAATTTTACTGAAATGTTACCCAGTGCGAATTTTTATCATCTCTGTAAAGCAGCAATTAACTGCCTTATTTTCTATTTAATTTATGAATTCCCTTTTGATACCAACAGGTTGCAGTGGCATAAATGGGCCACAGACTAATGCAAAATTAACGGTTAGATGGCAGT
>NW_011190145.1:0-342 GCF_000146605.3 Meleagris gallopavo | reverse complement strand
GTTTATAAATATCTGAGGTGTGGCGGCCATAGTGGTGAGGCCAGTCTCTTTTCAGTGGTACGTGGAGACAGGACGAGGGGAAACGGACATAAGCTGCAGCACAGGAAGTTTCTCACGAATGTGCGTAAGAACTTCTTCACGGTGAGGTGACGGAGCACTGGAACAGGCTGCCCAGGGAGGTTGTGGAGTCTCCTTCTCTGGAGATATTCAAGTCTCGCCTGGACGCCTACCTGTGCGACCTGGTGTAGGGAACCTGCTTTGGCGTAGGGGGGTTGTCTTGATGATCTCTAGAGGTCCATTCCCAACCCCTATAATTCTGTGATTCTGTGATTCATAGCTCCA
>NW_011190144.1:0-1286 GCF_000146605.3 Meleagris gallopavo | reverse complement strand
TACATATTTACACATGTTAGGAGTGCATCTGGCACCCACAGACACTGGAAAGTTGCTGCCTTGACATCTGATGCTGTCTGCTCTTCTTGTACTGGCCTTGAGCTTTGGGTACAAGGACAGAGTGGCAGAATTCTGTGAATTCAGCACCACAGTTAATTTGTTGGCACTGCGACTTCTCTATGTTAAGTGGTTAGTAGGACAATCTTGCAGGCTTAAATTCCCTTCTAAGAGTAGGATAAAGAGATGATTTTCTATGGCAATCTTTAATAATCTTTTGTGCAAATAGAATTGCAAGGTTGAAAACTAGAAAATACAAGCTTTTTTCAATGGGTGGCCAATCTAAATTGCCAATTAAAAATTACAGTAGGTCAAAAAAATTACTACTGTAAATTCACTCTACTACCAACCAGTGAAATACAATGCACAGGAATAAATTCTCTCTGCCTGCTTGTGATATCATCACAACTAATTAGTTTTTAGCTGTATATCAGGAGACATCTCCTCAACATCGTTTTCCATTTTACTGCTGTGCTGACTATCACAATACAGCATGTGACCCATTTTAGTCTCTGGATCATGAGTTTTATGTTCTTATTTAATTGCCATAAGTTTTTAACTCTGATAGTATCCAACACAGGCAGCTCAGAATATAGCAGAAAAATATGGGTCAACAGTCTCTCATTCCATAAAAACAGCTTTAAAAAAAACAGCTGTGTACATGTGGCTTTTTTTTTTTTAAATATACTGCACAACAGTCAAACATCTCTCTACATTTTCCAGCCTGGGGAAACACCCTGTTGTGCCCATGCAGAAGTTTATTTTGTACACTCTGCTGGACTTTCACTTCCTTGCTGCAAAGCCTGACAATGCAATGGCCTCATGTGGAGGGCCAGATGCTCAGCAAGCACAAAATGACAGAAGCCCACTGATCTTCACATCCAGCTGCATGTGCATCTAATTGCACACCTACATACTACCAATATCTCCAGCATGTTTCACTACTCTAAATCTTTTGATTCCACTTATCCTGCAATTTCAGATGGTGCTGGGAAGCCCTAACTGCATTAGTGCTTTTAAATGACAAATAAGATCCCTTTCACAGTTTGCCACTACCATAACTGGAATGATTTTGCTTCACCTACCAGAGTAATTGATTTTGTATGATAATCAAGAACTGTCATATCAAGTGCTGAAGTTATTACTACTTAACAGTGCCCTTCTGCATGTGGCTGTCAGCATACTATTAAGAAGAGTCAATGTTACCAAAAGACAAAAACCAGCATCTA
>NW_011190143.1:0-809 GCF_000146605.3 Meleagris gallopavo | reverse complement strand
AGGCTCCATGGTAGAACAGAGCATTAACATTCTTCCAGTGTTGGGAGTTTTAAGAAGCAAGCAGTGGACAAATTTCTCATTTTTTTAACAGGCAATGAAAAAAATATCACATGTAAACAAAGACAGGAAAAAATGCAGCTCAGTAAAACAACTCATAGCTAGAACACAATAAACATACCTGCACGATAGGTAAAGATGGAAACAGCTCTGATGGAGATACCGGCTTGGCTATTTCCTTAAAAGAAAACAAAACAAAGTTACCCAAAATATAATGGGATGTTTAGAATTTACACAGAAGTTGTGTTCCAACTCCAAAAATAAGTTTGCCATGCTAACAAAAGTATTTCCTAGGGACAATTAACAGACCATAGTAAAAATGAACTCCAGGGCAGTAATACAGACATTGGAGTTCCGTTATAAATAAAAATACAAATATACTTCATTTAAGTGAGTATGTAAAAACAAAGGAGGGAGGAGCAGCACACAGATTTACGAGAGCAAACGCATCACCAACAAAGAAGCTGAGCTGAAATTACCTGTTTCTTTTCTTTAAAATCGACGATGTGATTAAGAGCAACTGCAGAATATCCCACTAAAGAAGTGAACACATTGTGAGCCTGCTTTGTTCAGCAAGTAATGGAAACAGAGACAAGCAGAAAACTGTTACATGCTCATTATTTAAATATCTCAAACTTAATAATGACGTGCACATTTACCTTTCACAGTGAATTTTTCTGAACATGAACTCACCAAAGATGTGTCTCAAGAGTACAAACTTCTTTTAACACAACCCAGCCTTGACAACGCGT
>NW_011190142.1:0-619 GCF_000146605.3 Meleagris gallopavo | reverse complement strand
GTAAGATGGCAGCCACTGTAACTTCTCTGATAGAGATGGCTGCAATAAGTTGTAGGCTACAATTAAAGCTCATTCATTACTGCTATCTTCTCAACACTGAAAAGGTTAAGAACTTAGGAAGCTCAAAGACAGTAAATTTTCTTTCTGGTTTAGGTCATCTGTAAATGCCACAGACAAGCTCAAAATTATTTTTTTTCTTTGTGGCCAGGGTGAGAGTAGGAGCAGATTTTTTCTGTATGAACAGGTGAAAAGACAGAAGAGAGTCAAATGTGTCTATGTGTAACATGTTTATCTTTCATTTAGCCAAAAGACCTTCTTCAGATCTATGCACTTCTGTCCTTTTCTATTTTATTTTATTTTATTTTATTTTATTTTATTTTATTTTATTTTATTTTATTTTTAAGCTCAACCACATTGTAGTGTCCACATGTCTTTTTGGTTTTCCCCCAAGATATAGAGAAATCAGGAATAACCTGTTTATTGCCTGTTTAGAAATCTGAACTGGCAAAAGGACAAGAAAAGTGCTGGACTTATTTTGAATATCACTTCTGAGAATTACCAGTTCAGGTGACTGATATAATGGCTGTACACTCATCAGACTCTAAATTCTCATCATCTG
>NW_011190141.1:0-634 GCF_000146605.3 Meleagris gallopavo | reverse complement strand
TAATAAGATGTTTAATTTAAGATACCACTGTTACAAATTGATTCTTAAAATCACATCATTAGGCAAACACAAAACTTGTTGTGAATTAAAGTCTACAAATTAACTCTCATTTTTTTTAGTCCAGTTTGGTCAGAAATAATTAAAATAGTCTACAAATTATTCTGATTAAGTACATGCATAGGCATTCTCATTCCAGAACAAACCAGCTTGTTTTTAACTAAAATGGAATGAGGCACTTCTCTCATCAGAATAGCCCCACATGGAATTAATCAGGAACAGTTCCATTTGTAGAGAAGCCTTAATTAACTTTGAATGAGTTTCATTTGCAATAATTTTGCTACCATGTATTTCTGGCTCTAGATGTATGTATTGGGATGCTAAAATGCTTACAAATTGTGCACTAAGTCTTTGATAAAGTTTTTGCCAGAATGCGATAGTGATTTGTTTTTTCTTTTCAAAAATCTTATTATATATTGATGGGGAAAAAAAAATAGAACAAGAATCTATTCTAGTTTTCAGTCAGTATGTTATGCTGTCTATTTTTATGTTACCTGAGTGGCATTTTCTCTTTCTTCAGTACTTGCTTTTGATTAAAAAAATTGCATAGCTTACCTGCTTTTATTATGGAAATTAA
>NW_011190140.1:0-667 GCF_000146605.3 Meleagris gallopavo | reverse complement strand
TTGATTAAAAAAATTGCATAGCTTACCTGCTTTTATTATGGAAATTAAATAAGATAGAATATACTGGACTAAACTTTCATGCTATCAGCTTTCACTGCCAGAATGATCAGAATTTTCTTTGTTGAGCTAAATTCTTACTTTAGCATGACAGTAGATGTTTGCTTGTTTATAGATTTAGTTTACTTCTTTCCTATGCTGTTTGACTAAAGACAAAAAGATACCATCATGTAATGTTTGATTTGGTTTGATATAGAACAGGTATATTTAATTTGATTTATACCAGTCTTTTCAGTTTGAAGTATAGTATGGTCTATACATTTTATGTTAATTAATTTTGAATCAATAGCATTGTAAATCACATTATATTTGTTGTATCTATGAATATTATTTATACTATTATATCTTTGTTATAGAATAAAGAAGAATGTCTAAGGTTAAACAAGAGGGGTTGGACCCTTAGAGGCCAAAGCAAATTGTTTATACTTCTGAGTGCCTTTGTATATAAAATGTATCCATAATTTCACTAATTCTGTTTCTTTATAAAAAGAAGTCTCCACTTACTCTCTGCTTTTGGTATTTTCTTTCCTTAGGGAAGAAAATAGACGTCAGGGATGTTTGTGACAAGACAAGTGACTAGTGTCTCCTGTTGGTGTGACAGCAAAAAAAA
>NW_011190139.1:0-374 GCF_000146605.3 Meleagris gallopavo | reverse complement strand
TTTCCCTTAAATTTTTCTTTTTTAGTAGCTTGTCTCTGGTAATTATTGAATTTTTCAATGCCTAAATGATCTGCATTTTTTTTTATTATTAATAATTTAAATAAAAGAAAATCCTAATGTTGGGAAGTGTTAGTCACCACAAAAGTTGAGATTAATTTTGAGGATTTGAAGGTTGCTGAATTTATTTGATTCAAAACTCTGATGTCAATAAATATTTTCACACTTATTTCACTAGGTTCTAGATCTGTAATTTTTATAGACTCCACTGTTACTAATCATGAACATAGTATTCTCCCCTTCTTTTTACCTAAAAGAAAGATATATATATAATTTAAAAAACAATCAAACAAACAAAAACCCCAAAAACAAAACAA
>NW_011190138.1:0-449 GCF_000146605.3 Meleagris gallopavo | reverse complement strand
CACAGAAAATGAAAAACCTCAAGTTTTCAGAATTGTGCCAATACCAGGAATTTACTGCACTTCCAAGCACTTCTATATAGAACCAGGAAAATGAAAAGAAAACAGGACAGTCTTGTCTATATGTAGTCATGATATTTCACATGGGAAAACCTGTCTGTACTTTCTGCAGTAAGAAAGATTTAAGAACTCCACAAAAAATAGCTCACCACGGCTTTCCTCAAAGAATTTGCCTTCAATCTCAAATTTTCTTTAAGAAAAGCAAGACGGAGTTGGTCCATCTCTCTCTGTTACACACAACATATGGGGAGTACCATTATTTACCCAGTGAACTGTGTGAGTTCTGGCAACAACAATTCTGGTATTTACTCAACTGGAAAAGGCAGCGCTTCACCTTTAAGGAATAGTTAATAAAAAGGTCTTCATAAAGCAGAGATATTTACAAAAAAGAG
>NW_011190137.1:0-519 GCF_000146605.3 Meleagris gallopavo | reverse complement strand
TGCTGTTGCCAATGCAAAAATCCAGTAAACTCCTTATCTGCAGGGGTTTTACAGACCAGCTGCGTAAGATCTCCAAGGACGCAGGGATGCCGATCCAGGGCCAGCCCTGCTTCTGTAAATACGCCCAGGGTGCAGACAGTGTGGAGCCCATGTTTCGGCACCTCAAGAACACCTATTCAGGCCTTCAGCTCATCATTGTCATCCTGCCAGGAAAAACACCAGTGTACGGTAAGGGAATACCCTGGACTTTACCTGTTGGGTGAAGCATCGTTCAAACACATGCATGACGAGCTAGAAAACTGTTCTGGAGCATTCATTAGTCATTAGAAACCTATGTCTGAAGTTGAAATCAATTAGAAGCAAGTCTGAGAATTCAACTAAGTAAGAGTTGTTTCACAGAGTACGTGCACTTCAATTGTTGTGATGTAAGCTAAGATCAAAACGTGCCAAATGGTTTCAGATGGACTCAGTTTGTATCCTGATTTGGTTTCTACAGCGGAGGTGAAGCGTGTGGGAGAT
>NW_011190136.1:0-565 GCF_000146605.3 Meleagris gallopavo | reverse complement strand
CCTGGCTTGTATCAGAAGTAGTGTTGTCATCAGGACTAGGAAGGTCATTGCCCCTTTACTCACTACTGGTTCAGCATTCAGTTTTGGGGGACCCTCACTACAAGAAGGACCCTGGACCATATCCAAAGAAGGGCAATGAAGCTGTTGAAGCCTCTGGAGCACAAGTCTTACAAGGAGAGACTGAGGGAACAGGGATTGTTCATTCTGGAATAGAAGAGGCTCAGGGAAGACCTCATCATTCTTTACGCTTGCCTGAAAGGAGGCTGTCGTGAGCTGGAGTTCGTTTTCTTCCAGGTAATTTGCAATAGGATGAGACGTAATGGTCTCATGTTACACCGTTGGGTATTTAGAAAAAATTTCTTCTCAGAAAGAGTCGTGAGGTATTGAAACAGGCTGCCCAGAGAGGTGGTGGAGTGGCTTACTAAGTATGGTTGTGATGAATTGACAATTGGACTTAATGACCTTAAAGATCTTTTCTAACTTTAATGATTCTATAAGTTAAGACAAAAGTGTTGTTTTTTTTTTCTTTTTTTATTTAAGTAAAAATAAAAGGCATGTAGGCTGT
>NW_011190135.1:0-444 GCF_000146605.3 Meleagris gallopavo | reverse complement strand
GTAATGAAATTTCAGAAATATTTGCTTATTCCATATCAGCATTATGAAAATGATTATTTTTTCACAGAAACACAGAATGGCCCAGGTTGGAAGGAACCTCAAGGATCATGAAGCTCCAATATCCCCTCCCCCTCAGGCAGGTCTGCCAACCTCCACTTTTAATAATATACTAGGCTGCCCAGGGCCCCATCTACCTGGCCTTGAACACCTCCAGGGAGGGGACATCCACAACTTCTCTGGGCAGCCTGTTCCAGCACCTCACCACTCTCATAGTAAAGAACATGGTTTTTATTAAGATCAAAATGTTTTCTTATTTTAAATCTGAAGTATATCATACATATTATTATAAATACTTACAGTACTAAAATCTTTTTATCATAGTAAAAGTAAATATTTCTATTATTTGTTTCTCCCTTTGTGACAGTATTTGTATGTCTCTCTTCT
>NW_011190134.1:0-373 GCF_000146605.3 Meleagris gallopavo | reverse complement strand
GGTCATTCTCCTCTTCCCTCTGTGCCATTTGGTGCCCACCTGGGGACACTCAGTAGGTCACAGCTCCAAGCCTGGTCATACTTGGAGGTATTTGTAGGACGGAGTGGGCTGAGACCCTGCAAAACACAGCGCACGGCAGCACTTGGGGTGGTCCACAGGGATAGGGGATGGGGGGGGAGGGGTTGGGAGATTTTCAGGGTTTCTGGGGGCGGGACGTGACCCCAGTAGGGGACCCCCAAGCCACCCACCACCCCTTTTTGCCTTGCAGCCCCCGGGGTGACCCACGTCATCGTGCGCGAGGATCCCTACCGCGTCTCCGGGGACCAGATGGCCTTGGGGCTGCTGGCTGGGGCCGCCACTGGTGCAGCCCTGG
>NW_011190133.1:0-479 GCF_000146605.3 Meleagris gallopavo | reverse complement strand
CAGGCCCTTCACCATCTTTGTGGCCCTCCGCTGGACTCTTTCCAAGAGATCCCTGTCTTTTTTGTACTGGGGAGCCCAGAACTGGACACAGTACTCCAGATGAGGCCTTACCAGGGCAGAGTAGAGGGGGAGGATCACCTCCCTCGACCTGCTGGACACGCTCTTCTTAATGCACCCCAGAATGCCATTGGCCTTTTTGGCCACGAGGGCACACTGCTGGCTCATGGCCAACCTGTCGTCCACCAGGACGCCCAGGTCCCTCTCTGCAGAGCTCCTCTCCAGCAGCTCATCCCCCAGCCTGTATTGGTGCATGCAATTATTCCTCCCTAGGTGTAAGACCCTACACTTGCTTTTGTTGAACCTCATCTGGTTTCTTACAGCCCAGCTCTCCAGCCTGTCCAGGTCTCGCTGAATGGCAGCACAGCCTTCAGGCGTGTCAGCCAATCCTCCCAACTTCGTATCATCAGCAAACTTGCTGA
>NW_011190132.1:0-524 GCF_000146605.3 Meleagris gallopavo | reverse complement strand
CTGGACACACTCTTTTTTAATGCACCCCAGAATGCCATTGGCCTTTTTGGCCACGAGGGCACACTGCTGGCTCATGGCCAACCTGTCGTCCACCAGGACGCCCAGGTCCCTCTCTGCAGAGCTCCTCTCCAGCAGCTCATCCCCCAGCCTGTATTGGTGCATGCAATTATTCCTCCCTAGGTGTAAGACCCTACACTTGCTTTTGTTGAACCTCATCTGGTTTCTTACAGCCCAGCTCTCCAGGCTGTCCAGGTCTCGCTGAATGGCAGCACAGCCTTCAGGCGTGTCAGCCAATCCTCCCAACTTCGTATCATCAGCAAACTTGCTGAATGTGGCCACTATCCCCTCATCAAGGTCATTGATGAAGATGTTGAACAAGATGGGACCCAGCACAGAGCCCTGGGGGACACCACTGGTTACAGGTCTCCAGCCAGACTCTGCACCACCAACGACGACCCTCTGCGCTCTGCCAGTCAGCCAGTCTCAACCCACCTCACTGTCCACTCGTCTATCCCACACTTCCT